>NW_020167522.1:0-172858 GCF_001641265.1 Pseudogymnoascus destructans
ATACACAGTAATTGCTAGAACGCTAATTTGAACGGACTTTGCCATCCATCAAGGGCAATTGAAACCTTTGCCATAGGCGGTAAATCCAATAGTAGCTTCTCCATGACGTTGTTAAATTGCATTGTTAATTCTTTGCGTATAACTGTCCGGTGTGGAATTTCCAGGTCGGGTTTCAACATGTTTAGAACCTTTCGCACCTCCTGTTCTCCACTATTCGAAAAGGGAGGCTTGATGAAATTATGGCTATAATCAACTGCTCTCGCCATGCTGTATGTGTGAAAGGCTGTATGGTATTCCTTTCCAAATGCGCATGCGGCAGCTAAAGAAGGTCATTAGCGTTACTCTAGAACGTTACTCTAGACCACTGGATAGATAACTTACTAAGTGTAATGAGTTTGCGATCCATCCTTTCTACTACAAGCGCCAGATTTGGTGTGTCGGGTTAAAGTAGATGTGCTACTCCCACCTTGTCGAAGCTTAGGGTGTGCAAAAGCCCTCCAACACAACTGACATAGTACCTTAGGATTGCCAGTTCGGACCTCAGCTCCTTGGTAGAATTGAGTCCATATTAAGGACCTCTTCAACCTTGTCCAAACCATATGTCGGAATATCTCTTGATTGATGTTGTTTTGAAATCTTCGCAGTCCATCATTGATGCCATTCGTTAGCGGTATCCTCCTTCCATATAACATATCGATTATTAGGAGACTTGGGTAGTTTTTCAAGAAGTTCATCAAGAGGAGCTTCAATTCCACTCAGTACATCATCTTGGGAGAAGATAAGTGCTGGCTCGAAAGGCGAGTTGATATCCTCAGTGTCAGAGGTAAGCGGATGCTCAAATTGTGACTGATTCATCATTGTAAATGGGCTTGGGCTCGACATGTTGTTAAGAGGATAGAGAAAATGTACTGTAGTAGGAGTGTAGGTCAATCAGACGAATGATGAATGTTAAGTGAGGCCTTTTGGAAGGACGGCCATTTCTTCATAGTCTTTTGCAACAGAACAAATGGTAGTACAGAATACAAGAATGCCACATTGCAATAGGGTAATATTTGAACTCTTTGTCGTTACTCTTTGCCGTTACTCTTTGCCGTTACGCATTGCCATTACGCATTGCCGTTACTCATTGCCGTTACTCTTTGCTATTCCTATTTTGTGTTAGTTGAACATAGTATTATGGAGTTAAACAATTTGTCTAGCTCTAATTAGGTGTACCATAACGCTAGAGAGTAACGCTTACGAGTTTTAAATTACAAAATCAGCAATTTGGTTTCATTGGCTTAACAATTTGCTACATTAGCCCTATCTTATTTCAAAGTCCGAAGCTATATCTAGTACTATTAGCTGTTGCTACAGCATATAACAAGATAATGAGCAGTGTGTATAACCCTAAGTAGATACAGATCGATTATATTTCCTATGTAGCATAATATAAAGTTAAACTGTATAACCGACATTTGATTGTTAATTGGCCGGGCTGTATTCCTTGGCTCAGCCGAGGAGTAGAAGCATGCTGGCTTTTTGCTTTTGGGCTCTCTTCCGTTACTGCTGGCCGTTACTGTAGCCTACGTGTAACCGAGATGATGAGTAGTAGCCCTTATTTTTATTGGATGCAGAGTCTGTATATCCTAGCTAGTGTAATATGAATTGGAATTGCAAAATAGGCGTTTGACTGTTAATTGGTCGGACTGTGTTCCTTGGCTCAGCCGAGGAGTAGAAGCATGCTGACTTTTTGCTTTTGGGCTCTCTTCCGTTACTGCTGGCCGTTACTATGAGTACAGTAGTCACTATTCGGAGTACTGACAAATAGTTTTATTAGATAGTAACGGCAGATAGTAACGGCAGAAGATCTCAAAATGGAATTCAGTAACCACAAAAACTCCATTGGTTTAGTATACTATAGTACAGTATACGACGTGAATTTACTCCTCCTCCTCCTCCTCCTTCTCCTCCTCCTCCTCTTCTTCCTCCTCCTCCTCCTCCACCTCCTCCTCCTCCTCTACACCGACCCCGACAATGAAGCCGTTGAGGCTATCCTCGTCCTCATCATCATCCTCCTCATCCTCTGATATAACCACCTCCACTTCTTCACCATCATCATCAAAATCTACCAGCCCATCTTCAACATCAGCATTGCTGTTATTCTCCCACTGCTTCACGAACTCTTTGATATTATCAGGGTTGCTAACCCCCCCAGCAAACTCTTCGATCTCCTTCCTTGAGAGTTCGGGCATAAGGATGTTGCCAGCAAGGGCAATATTGCGCTCCCAGCGCTCAATGACTGGGACCATGTTGCTGGCCCAGATATCCTTTAAGGTATTTTCTTCACCGCTGTCGCTAGTCGATGTCTTGCCAGTCTAACCATTATGTTAGATAGTATCGTCATGTTTTAGCTATTACTTACAGCTTTGCCTTCGCCCTTTGGTAGGGCCTTCAACTTCTCCTCCAGCTCCTCTGCATTAATGGCCGCAATAGCCGCACTCTCATCATTAATAGCAGCTGTGAGGCAGGAATTGGCGTCAATACCACGAGCGGTGCGCCTGTCCATGATATCCTGCTGCGTTGTAGCTAACACGGCAGCTTGTTCATTGGCCGTAAGGCCCTCCCAGTCATCTTTACCCTGGCGGGTACGGCGTGCACGGCTCATAGCCTAGCTTTGCTATCAGCTCTAGAACAATTGATATCAGGATGGTAGGATTGTTATACCTGTCGGTCCGCATTCTGAGCGAGCTCAATGGTGTGGGCAGTAGCTGCAATGACTTCCGCGCGTCTCTCCTCATATGACTTCGCAGTGGCTGGAGACGACATGGTAAAGTTGCGTTAGAGGCGATTTGGAGCTGATGAGCATTACTATAGGGCGTTACTGTTAGCACTGGCTTTGATTATACTGTTGTGAGAGTACTTCAATGTGCTAACAAGGCGGACGTCTTTTGAAAGTAGGGGCGCAACTACTTACTGGTCGGGGTCGGTATAGTCAATAAATTTGGAAATCTAAAAGGAAGTTAATAATCAGAGGTAATCAAATGTAAGGGTGGTTTCTTTGCTAACTTACTCGTACTATTCTTTGTTATTGACACGTCCGGATTTGGAACAAGAAACGGAGTTTTTTTTGTTTGCAACAACACTTAAGCGCCCTTACTTCGAATTCGATCCTAACTTCTACAACAATTCTGAGATAACGCGTCTAGCAACATTGGTAAGTTCAATCTTCTTTACATTTGATTTAACCCTACAGTAACGCTGTAGAGTAACGGTATTGTGTTTATTTTACTAATATACAAGTTCTAGCAATTTTTCCTTCTGTCACCAACCTTTGTAAGTTCACCCCTTTTGTTCTTTGGGCGTTACAACTACAGTAACGCCCAGCAGTAACGCCAAATTGCTACAATATGGCAAATTAACATGTTTTAGATATCGCTCTCGCTCACATCTGTACCATGGCTCGCACCAAGCAAAAGCCTGAGCGCCACGGTAAGTATTCCACCCTACCCTACAAGCAATACAAGGTTACTAACTCAACAAACAGTCAATATTCACAAGACTGCGCGCCGAGCCCGCCAAGAAAAGATCTGGAGCTACAATGCCCAGAAAAGGAACTGGGAGCGGGATCACCCTGGCTCCAACTTCCCACAACAAGCCCCTCGCCCTGTCCCTCCTTTGAGCAAGGCTTCTGTCAACAGTATGCTATTCTTTTCTAATAGAATATTGTTCACACTACTAACTTATATGAAAGAACGGATCGTCGCCGAGATCCGACACTACCAGAAGTCGGCCGCCCTCATCCTCCCCAAACTCCCATTCCAGCGTCTTGTTCGTGAAGTCGCGCAAAGCTTCATGTCAGACCTCCGCTTCCAGTCTACTGCCATCTGTGCCCTCCAAGAGGCCGCTGAGGCCCACCTTGTGTCATACTTCGAAGGTAAGCTGTCTCTATGAACACCTACAAAAACTATACTAATAGTGCGAAGGGGCCAACATGTGCGCCATCCACGCCAAGCGTATCACCATCCAGAACAAGGATATGCAGCTTGTGTCCTGGTTCGCCAATTCTCGCAGCATTAGATAAATTAGTGTGTTCTTGTATAAATAGTCAATTGATGATTTCACAACCTGTCTTTAGTATTTCAGTCGTGACAGTAACGGTATACAGTAACGCTTAATTACATAATTTATGATGAAACTGAAGTTCATTATACTATAACTTAAATATAAAAATATAAAATAATAACGTTAACGTACATGTATAGCGAAAGCGCCAAACAAGCGAAAGCGCCAAAATGATGCGGTGACCAAACCCCCCAACTAAATGTTAAATTCCTCAACAACAAAACATGCCCCATAAAAACGATGAAAGCCAATTAGTGCTAGCTATCCAGGCTATGCAAAGCGACCCAAAGTTACGCCTTCGAGTTGCTGCTAGGATCTATTCTGTGGACCACCGCAAGCTAGGTCGTCGTCTAGAAGGTGTACCTTCACGACGCGATATCCAAGCCAACTCACAGAAATTAACTAACCTAGAGGAGTCCGTCCTTGTTCAGTATATACTCGACCTAGCTGCCAAAGGGTTTCCTCCTCGGCTGTCTGTTGTTGAAGATATGGCAAGTCGACTACTTGCAACACGCGACGCGTCACGCGTTGGGTCGCGTTGGGCTTCAAACTTTGTTAAGCGGCGTGTAGAGCTCCAGACACGCTTTCAGCGCAAATACGACTACCAGAGGGCTAAGTGCGAAGATCCAGAAGTTATTAATGGCTGGTTTGAGCTTGTGCGTAACACAATTGCGAAATATGGTATCGATGAAGCAGATATCTACAACTTTGATGAGACTGGGTTTATGATGGGCGTTATCTCAACTGCTATGGTTGTAACAAGCTCAGACGGGCGGGCAAAAGCAAAGAAGGTACAGCCTGGTAATCGGGAATGGGTTACAGTAATCCAAGGCGTTAGTTCTCAAGGTTGAGCAGTACCACCATTTATCATTGTTGCAGGCAAAAACCACCTTACATCTTGGTATGAGAATAGTGGATTTTCAAGCGATTGGGTGATTTCTGTTACTGAAAATGGCTGGACTACAAACGAGAGAGGCATGGATTGGATTCAGCACTTTGAGAAGCATACAAAGGCCCGGAGTGTTGGTGGTTATCGCTTGTTAGTCCTTGATGGTCATGAGAGCCACCACTCAGATGAGTTTGAGGAGTACTGCAAGGAACACAACATTATTACGCTTTGTATGCCTGCTCACTCTTCTCATCTACTCCAGCCACTTGATGTTGGCTGTTTCGGCCCGTTAAAGCAGGCCTATGGTCGGCAAATTGAAGGTATGATGCAGTCTCATATTTCTCATATTACAAAGGATGACTTCTTTCCTGCCTTCCACGCTGCATTTAACACTACAATGACGGAAAGTAACATTCGAGGCGGGTTCCGAGGGGCAGGGCTTCTTCCATTTGACCCTGAGATAGTGATATCTACACTTGATCTTAAGTTAAGGACACCAACGCCTCCAAGCTCCCGCCCAGGTACTGCTCAACCTTGGGTTTCTCAGACACCAAACAACCCAATTGAAGCTATGTCACAGTCTACATTTATTAAAACTCGGATTTCACGCCATCAAAATAGCTCTCCAACCTCAATCTATGCAGCTGTTGACCAGTTTACAAAGGGTGCATCGCAAATAATGCATCAATTAGCACTGCTAAAGGGAGAGAACCAAAACCTACGACAGGCAAATGAAGTACTAAGCAAGCGCCGGAGAGCTAGGAAAACACGACTACAGCAAGGAGGATCACTTAGTCAACAAGGGGCGCAAGAGCTACAGGATGAGAGGGATGTTGTGCAGCAGGTAGAGCAGGAAATAAGGGCAAGCCGTGGTCGGAAGCCAAGGGAAGAAACCCGTGCCCGTCGCTGTGGCAAGTGTGGTGAGACTGGGCACAATGCGCGCACGTGTCAGATTGTAATAGACACCTCTGAGGAAGAGGACTCCGAGTAGTTTCAATTGATTTCTAATGTTGTGGTAGATTTATCGCAATGTTTGTCGTGAGGGTAGATAATTTTGGCGCTTTCGCTTGTTTGGCGCTTTCGCTATACATGTACGTTAAGTCATAACTAATTGACTACTCTATGATCGATTTTGATTGAATAATATGATATCACTTGTAAATATAATATCACGTGTAAATATAATCACGTGTAATTATTTAACAGTGTGTAAATGGAACTATTATAGTTATACTATTTTCAACTTATACCTCAAAATGCATGTACAGTAACACTTAATAGTAACGTTATTAATATTCGATTGCACTTAAAGCTATTCCTAATAACATATCATGTGATGACATGTGGTGGCCCCCACTTATAATGTAAAAGACTGGACTGGACCGGACTATTATCAGTCCGGTCTTTTAAAGGGACCTCAACTTTAGCAAACAGTCTACACTCTAAAAAAAAGACTAGAATGTTATCAGTCCGGTCTTTTTGTCTCACGGTCCAGTCCTAAAAAAAAAGACTGGACCGTAAAACAGTCCTCACTCAACATTAAAAGACCGGACCGGACCGGACCGTGGCCAGTCTACTCTGGATCCAGCACTCGGCGAAAATTCAATCAACATTTTAGACTTCAGCAAATTTCATCAGTTTTCCTCTTCAAGGACAGCTGTTTGGACAGCTGTTTGTTGGCCTGGTCTGTCGCTTGAATACCATGCTCATTTCCACTCGCTGGCCCGGAGAGAAGCAGAGGTCCCACTCCATTACAAGATTGACATCTTTCTTCGACAAACTCTTCCCTTTCAATCATATTCGATGCATGGCCCACTTTTTTGAAGCTGATCTTGAGAATCGAGATCAGAGATTTCAGCACGATGACTTGCCTCAGGAGAGCGCACAAACTCCAAATGAAATGGACAACTCTGAGGGAACTGACATAACCTTAGTCGTCATTAAGATCAGCTTTTTTCCCTGCTCAATTATACTTTTTCAATAGTTAGCGTAAATTCCCTTCGATATAAAGACGAAAAGGATTGTACCTCTGGAGGTTTTCGGCTATGCTTGATAGACGCTGCAAACACCCAAAATATGAATCCTGAACTTTGCCAGCGAGACTTCGGGCTTCTTGATTGAGAGGTTTCTCGTGTAGAGATGCCGAAGCCCTGTTCAGAAGAAATTAGCCATGGGTCCATTTCTGGAAACTTATTCGTACATTTGCATCGCCATAAGCAGCAGTTGGATAGACTCTGTGTGTCCAACTAAATCGGCCTTGAACTTGGCCACATTCTCCTTTTTACAAACCGCCCATTGTATTTTTATCCAGCCATCCTTCAGTCTCAAACTAGAACTCCCAGTGAGTATCGAGAACTATACTGTCTCGAAACGGCTCTCATTAGCGTGAAAAGACTAGAAGTCGATCCAGCACACCATGCGAAATAAGCTCGGCATGGTGTGCTCGCGCAGGGCGTCGATGACTGCGACAAGCTCAAGAGCTGCGATGAAATCGACAGCTAAGAACCCAAAGCTCATCGTTATCTCAGCGGGTATCGTACTAGAGTCATCAAGTTGTCAGTGTCGGCGTCACTGGAAGCGGTTTGGAGATTGATCTCGAGGAGGCTGGGAAGCGCCGACTGTGTTATGCATTGATTGATTGGCTCAAGCCACGCAGTAGGGGTGGCTATGCTGTTGTCGAATAGTATTGGGTACTCCAGAGTATTAAATAAGTAGTTGCTTTAAGTAGCGTACAGCTGTATGCAAACGCAGTCACAGGCAGCAGCTAAATCGCTACCATGCAGTGTGTAGTAGTCATAAATGTTTAGTTCGTGGATTGGGTAAATAATAATCGCTGCCTTGTATTTGGTATGATATTGTCCAAAAGATCAGATACTAGAGCCCTGAAGAAATGATATATATGCATGCTCCCCCACGCCATTCAATGTGTATAATGATATATAAAACGCCGTTCCAATGCCGCCAAACTAAATCACCAAATGCGCTTAGCAACCATTTCGTATCTCGTGACCTTGTCAAAATCCGTCTGCTGCTTCGCCTGTTCAGCCCATTTCTTTTCCCTCTCCTTCAGTTGTTTGGCGGCCTCCGGGTCATCCTCATATATGATATTCCTCTTCTCCTCCCCCAACTCCACCATACCGAGTCCGCCCAACCGCTTTCCGTTCGTGTCCAGGCCCATATTCTCGCGTATACTCATGGACTCGTAGCGGCGGCGAGAATACTGGAGTAGAAGCATGCCGAGGACAAGCTTGCAGCTTAAAAGCGCGAGGAAGGCTCCGAGGAAGAAAGCCGCCATGGCTATAAATGAAATAATGTCATCAGAGTCGAAGAGCTGCCACGTTCGTTCCACAGATGCGCCCGTGACATATGTCGAGCGGCCTAGAGCTTTGCGAATAAGTATATCAAGATGCTCCATTGCTGCTGTTGTTGCAGGTGAGGCAGTCGCCTCGGATTCAAGAGATATGGAGGTCGCGGTAGATGCTAGAGGCGGCGGGAAATGAGTGGCGACGAACATGTGGTACGTTTGAACAGATGCGCGGATAAAGAGGCAAGACAGTGGGATAACTGGAAGGCCAAGCCGTTTCGTGAGGTTTTGGTTGACGAATGCGTTGGTATAGTAGTCCTTTGAGAGGATGTCAAGGAACTTCTTGTAGATAACAGGCTTGACATTGTTGAATTTTCCGACATAGCAGTGTTTGATCCAGTCGACCAGAACCTCACTGCCGAGAACGAGAAGTAACGGCGAGAGGACCTCACCAGACCAACTCGGGATGATCTTAAAACTGTTTGGGATAATGGAACTGCGGAGGGGAATCGTGGCGTTTCGCAGAGTGTCGGCAGCTCCGCTGGCGGACTGTGGATTACTGAGGATGCTGAGCCCGCCAACCTCGACAATGTTTCGAAGTCCGATAATGATAAGCATCAGCCATAGCTGAAAGCGCTCTACAACGTCGGCACAAAAAAGCTGAAAGAGGTTTTGCTTCTCAACTCGCTTGAAGACTGTCCCTTTGATTTCCACAAATTGGTTGCTGAGAAGCAGTGTGAATAGAGAGTTGGAGTAGGAATTCACGGCCACGTTTAGGGTGATGACTTGGTAGAACAGTGCTGTGGCATGTATAACATTGTACACCAACGTCAAGACGAACATGCCCAGCGGCTGAAGAAGCTTGGATCGACCATCCAATCCCCGCTCCAATGTCTCATCACATACCAGACATTCAAGGATATCTTGCCCAACGGTAGCGAGTAGTCGGTCGCCAACCTGCAGATATTTAGTTCAACCCACGACCATATGATTCGAATAGCTTACCTCCAAAACGTTGTATATAACATACAATTTCATAGCTGCCTGCCCTCTGATGCTATGATACATGCGGCTAGCATCTAGTTGCATCAAAATGATACAGCTAAAGATAATAACCAGGCCTTGAAGAATATCCGCCTTATGATATGGCGATAATGTCGATGGAACAGATCTGGTTCTTTTGTGCCTTCGGCCCCATTCAAGCTTCGTCCTTCTCTCTCCAGAGCGACGGCCTTCCGTCTCCATGCCACTGGCGCCGCTATTATCAGAAAACCTCCCACTTTCACGAGGCCTTGGCGACAATACCTGTGACTGAACGCCGTCCTGACCGCTCTGAACCGGAGGCGGGTGAGGGATATCAGCGCTGGAGCTGTAGCCTCTGCGGCGATGCCATAGCCGCGGTGATCCATGATAAATAAACAGCACCACGAAGCGCACCTCTGCCGCCAGCGATTTGGCCCACCAAGATACCAAAATACCGATAGCTTTTATAAAACGTAGAGGAAGAATTGTGAAGGTATACAGCCAAGCATCAAGACATGCCAAGGTTCCAAATAGAAGGGCAGGTTCTAAATACAAAGGTACCAGTAGAAAGTTCAAGAGCCGTTCAAACTTAACCTTTGCTGACTCGTAGGGGTATTCCTGGCCACGAGACCGATGTATATATAACGGCGATGGCCGCGATGACGCTAGTTCCAATTCAAGGTATGTACTCAACAGTGGAGGAAGAGGGATCTCTTCGCTGGTCTGTGGTAGCGCGGGCTCGGAGGGTAACGATGTTACTCGTGAGCGTCCATTGCTAGCCGACAACTTGACAGAGGTATTTGGATCAAACCCATCGGATCCCCGCATTGAAGGGGGTTGTCTTCGCACCGGTGACATATTCCTCGAGCTTCTTTCTTGCCAGTTTTCACGGCGGCCAACCTGCGGACTAGAAATCACGCGGGAATTTGTGCCAGGGCGTTGGCTCCCAGACGAGAATCCCGATGTGCGAGCAGGTGGCGATCGGATTTGTTTTGACTCGAAATCTTCGAATGTGGGTGGATTCTGGAGGGTCGTCCCTCTCTTTCTAGAATCCGGTTGCATAGAGGCTGGTAAAGGAAGCGAGTCAGGCTGAGATATCAAGCTCTCAATTTCGGAGGATGACAGTTTGCGGACTCCCTCATTAGGCACATCGTTGGCCGTGGAGGCTTCTCTTTGTTTCTTGACCGTTTCGCCCTGGGCTTTGGACAGTTTTGAACTCCGCGATGCCCCAGCATCTGCAACTGGTGGGATAGGAGCTTTTAAATAAGAATCATCCTTCCATACATTATGTAGAGCGGGCGTCGGTAAGCGGCCGACGATATTGTTGCTTCGCTCTTTGCCGAAATCTCCATCGAATTCGGTCTCCGGTGTCTCTGGCGAAATGAGGTACGGCGACGTGCTTCTTGGTGACGGAGAAGGTGACGGCGAAGGAAGCTGGTGACCATCTAGAGCTTGGTCGCGCTGTTGGGGATTCGATGTGAGGTATTCCCCTCTTAAGTCGTTATTTCGAGCGGTGGTTTCGGCATGATTCATCGATTCCATCAACCGGCTTAATTCTTCCCCGCAGTCTGTGGCTGGGATATTAACAGGCATGGCGCTCTATAAGCGATAAACAATAGGTGGCCACATCTATGGCCCTTAAGCAAGGGATATAATGATACAGGCGTGTTGCGTTGAACGTAGGTCGTGGACGAGGCTGAGTGATGTTGATGATGAAATGTGGTGTCTGGTGGCACCTCCACTTTGTAGACGGTAGCCTCGCCTCGCTCGGCCCCCCAATATTAAAGCTAGAACGGCGCAACGAAGGTAACAAAACTATAAAATATTATGAGAGGTGCTATCCATTATTGAGAACTTATATTTAAATTCAGCAAGCCAGAATCAAGTGACTCTCTTTTTAAAGAGTGATCCGGCTAGATTTATTTAATTCATTATTCCTATCATATCTGTCTATGAAGAGGATATACGTGACAGGCATTTGGCTTGTCTCACCGCGAACAGTTCCCATATTCATATTCATTCATCCCTTCCTCTTATTCGCTGTCTGAAATGATAATCGGCTCCTTGTATGCCCAGCCGTCATCCGGTTTGATATCTTTCATTTCAACATCATCATCGAACCTCTCAAACTCATCACCATCGACAGGATCTACAGTTGGGAACATTTCTTCGCCATTTGGTGCTTTATCGGACTCCCATTGGGCGTAGAGAGCATTAAAAAGCTCTTTTCCAAGAGCCCTTCCGTGTTGCAGAGAGACAGCATTGCCGATCTGCTTGTACATGGCACTTGGAGACTGGGCGTTGGGATCCCAAGTAAACGTGTCTAAAAACCCTTGGGCCCTGGCAAACTCTCTGACCGTAAGAATTCGGCGTTGGGTTGGATGCAAGATCTGCAATAATTATATTAGTCCGCTGAAAGTACGGGATCAACAAGTGAAGAATTGCATTTACCTTGCCATTCTCGCCGCCTGGGTCAACGTTTGTCAAGCAAGTCTGAAATTGCTCTTTAAAGTCCAACCGATGGTAACGATTCGGATAGAAGTTACTCTTTGAAGCTCTTTGATTGCGCAAGCATGCCATATCGTGCTCGAGGGGCAAATCGTTATGGTTTGCTTGTGGTCTCATTGGAATGCGGGCAAGCCGCAGCATTGTCTGAGAGCCCCATTGGCGAGTAACATGGTTCTTGACAATATTCCCCTTGACATAACGGCGTACTTCTCGTTGAAATTCTGTAATCGGTCCATAGGCATACAAAGAACAGTTGTCCCCAACTGGCGCCTTCCCACCCAAAGGCACATCAACTGTTGGTATCCCTAATTCCCGTTGGCGTCGAGCTTGACGGTCTTCTCCGGGCACCTTAATTCTCCAATCAAACGCTGGCAAGTCGGAAATTGCATCTCCAACTGTGACTGGATTATGAGGTGCAGTACTTCCCATGGTGAACGTGTTAGTTGGAGCTGAGAGACCTTTGCAGACATGGGTTGGCTGCGGATATAAGGGCAATTTACGGCCCAATAGGGCTCCCCAAAAAAATACTCGTCGCCGGGATTGGGGCGCGCCATGTTCTGCGGCCTGCAGCATATGAAACTGCGCTGAGTAACCCAGAGATGTAAGTGCTCGGAGAATGAACTTCACACTACCTTGTTGAATACCTCCCTGGACACCGGGGCCGGACTTTTTCTGGGTACTGCCCAGTCGATGTTGTAGTAGGCCACGAACATTCTCCAGCAGAAAGTATTTCGGTCGATAGTGGTCCACAAAGGACAAGAATGTCGTCAGTAATGAATTCTTGATCGAGTTGGCCTTGGGGCATCGGTTGCACCCTGAGAAATCCTGGCAAGGTGGACCACCGTACAAGAAGTCACTGGGAAATGTTAGAAACATCTCCTCTAGCAATAATACATATCGACCTTTTCTAAGTTACTGGTGACTCACATATCGCCACGTTTGGGCATAGGTGGCATCGGCTTTCCTTGGAGGTCTTTCATGACGCCAGTTGCTGTTCCTCGTTCTTCCTGGATAGCTCTCTGTAGCAAGGTGTTCGCATTCTCATTGTATACTTTCATATGTGGAAAGTTTCTCTTGAGAGTTCGACTGGCATCAATATCCCATTCAATTCCATAAAGCGTCTCCACAGCACCACCTTCATGCAGCCCAGAAGAGAGGCCGCCACAACCGGCAAACACATCCATCGCTCGGAGCTTGAGACCAGCTTTTGAGAACGTCTCATGTCGCTTCTCCTCCATTCCAACCATTTCGTTTCCGTCGACGGAATCATGGAAATCCTCGGTATTAAGCGGCTCAAGATCTTCGAGATCAAATGTTCTTCTTGTCGCTGTTCCATCGGAACAATCGGGCTCTCTGCCACTCACATAGAATGTATCTTCCAGGTCCTTATATTTTGCGAGATTGTTGATTCTGCCTGGATGCACTACTTGGCACTTTCCAAGCAGCTTATCGTCTACATCGATCGTTTTCCTCCTATTAGTTAGATACAGTCTGCGACTGTCCCGAATGGCATGTTTTTCGCCACTCTTGAATTCAGTTCGATAGTCGCTGTTGAAGTCATCATACCTTCTGAGTATCTGTACGGTTACATGAATACCTTGTACTGAGTCTCGAAGTTTAGAAGGATCTTTCACAGCCCAATTAAATCCCCCTGTGCATTTGATATGAATGATTTGACCGATCGTATGGGGCTCATCGGACGCCCTTGGGAGCATATAGACACAATCATTGAGCTTGTATTTAATACCGTCGTGTGAGAAGCTGGTTGCCGAGCGGTCTTCGTTGATTGTGCCTGTTACCCTCGTAGAGAGTTCATGTTGTATCTCTTCGCGTCTGGCGCAGCAGAAGCACTGTTGAGAGTTCTCTGTGCCTCCAAACTTGATGTTTTCTTCGTGGAAGCTGGCATCTTCAAATCTTACGGGCGTGGTTTCCTCATCATCATAGAAGAATCGATAGAAATAGCAGTTTGGCTTCTTAAAACGGTCGCTTTCTTCTGAAGGGCCAATTTGAGTGCATCTCTCCACATTTACCTTGCCAACAATTGTGCTCTGTAAGGTTATCAGTGGGATCCATAGACACGTGCCCTCTGAAAAACTCACCATCTCAATATCATCGCAGCGGTCGAGTAGAAATAGCTCTTTTGGGCCGGCAGTTTCATCAAGAAATGTGTCACCTCCGTGAGAAAACCATCGGACATGAGCCATGGGGTCCCCCCTCTTATTGGCGAATATGTTGACAATCCTTGCAAACCAGACTCTTGCAGCTGTCTCTTTAATATTCTGTTTCAGTCTGCCGTTGGCAGTGAGGTGATCCCGATCGTCAATTCCTGCACTGCTTGAGACTTAGCAACCGCTTCGACCTGCCGAGAGGAAGTATATCTTACCGCACCGTAATACAATCCCCAGGAAGGAATCGATCTTTGTCAATGAAAGCAGCTCCGTAAAACTTCTTCGATTGTTTCTTGTCCACCAACTTAACTGGGGGTATCAGCTCGACTTTGTCAGTATAATCCCTCCCGGTCCAGCCCTGTTCCCGTAGCTTGTCTCTATTGACGGTCATATCAATAAGACCACCCAACTTGCCTTTCTGAACGTAGGATTCCACGAGACCTCCTTTCTGATTCAGGGCATCATCTCCATTGCAAACCAGTAGCGTCTTCACATATAATCCGCCAACCAATCTTCCGATCCATCTGGTCACGGTTGTATGCTCGGTGGCTTTGTCTACTCCTGAAGTACGCTGGCGAGGTGCACGAACCCTTGACACTCTTGGCATTCGAACACGAACGAATGGTTCATCATCATCCTCTAAAGAACTGTTCTCTGAAGAATTTTCATCAAGTATAGCAGACTTTCCCTCCCCTCCGTAGTGCTCGCCATGTGAGCTGTCATCGTCGATGACTATCGGGCTTCGAACACGTGGGAGTTCTCCATTCAGATTTTCCGTGCTCTCATTATATCCAACGGTTGCACTACTTGCACTTGGAGCTAAACCGGGGTCGGAATCGAGCGTTGGTGTTGGCAAACGGTTTCGCGAAGGACTCAGGTCATAGCCATTTTTCAGTTCGTATATTTTTCGGAGTGTAACCCTCTCATTCCAGCCAGAATCTTTGAGGATGTTGACCAGCTCATCTGCTATTGATCAGTCACTTATATCATAGACTTTGGGAGTGCCCACATACCAGGCTTTAAGTTTGGATGAATGCTGAAAAACAGCTGAAAACGCTCTCGAATGCCGTCGTCGGTAACTGTCTCCATCCCATCATCGATGGCATCTTCCATCCCATCATCGGCAACATTTTCCATACAATCATCAGTGGCATCTCCCATGCCATCATCAGAGACAGCTTCCATGCCATCATCAAAGACAGCTTCCACGCTATCATCGGCGGCAATCTGCATGCCATCACAGGTGATATACCCCATGGATTTTATGATACAACTTCTCTTATCAAGGACAGCCTCTTCAAAGTCACTCATAGACTCCGCATCTTCCTCGGTGGCAGATTCCATATGTTTTTATGGGGGAGTCTGCTTCACTCTGTCGGGTTTGTCGCTAATCCCAGGGGGCTATTGGTCAACACAAAGTTGAATTGTTCGTTATAGAGACCGTGTGTGTGCGCATCCAAAGAGCGAAATCCGAAATCCGAAAGTCAAAATCCCGCTATCGAAAGGGGGTAGGGTGAAGTTATCCGAAAAGATCCAGCTCTAACAAAGACAGCTGCAGGCCAACAAAACCATAGCAAATATCTAGAACTGCTGCGCAACTATCCGAATTGAATTTGCCTTTTATCAGTATAAAGCGGCCAAACATCGGAGGTAATGTGAGATAAACGTGGATTAAAGGGGATATCAACAAGGGGAGGCTCCAAGCCAGCCTCGGTCCTGAGTGAATTTAGATGCTGGCAACACCGCGTGGGGGGAGGATTAAAAACTAAGCACAATCTTCTCCTCCACATACCGTCACAAGATTCACTTACAAAATTGATTCCAACAAGGAAGGCGGTCTTCCGACGAGACGAAACAAAAAAGAAATCAAATTTTCAGGAATAGACAGGTAAATTGTAGAGAATTGTTATTATCTTTATTCATGTTCCATGTAAGAATGTCAAAGGCCATTCTGGGGTTACGAGCTGGATTATGAGGATATTACAGGCTCAACTAAGCCATACTCGCGGTGTAGTTCATCCCATACATCCTTCGCACCATCATATTCTTCAAGATCCTTCTTGGTATCTTTATACTCCTCGGCTTCTTCAGGTGCAATGTTCACTTGACCCAAGCCCGCCAGGATCCCTTCCACCTTGGTTTTCATACTCTCAATGCCGTTGGTTTCTGCCTTTGACCTCGCTAATTGAGCTTCCATCATTAGTATCAGACTCTCTCGCGCCTGGTGAGGCCTATATTCGTTCAATAAATGGTGGAAGTTTATGAATAGTGTTCGTAAATCTTGAATCTTCTCGGCATATTGTTCAGGGTTGACGCTCATGATGCCCATGAGTTCAAGAAAGTTCAATAGCAAAGATTTGGCAATTCGCTTCAAGATCAACGTGCGATCTGAATGTGATTGTTTATCTGGTCCTGCACTGGAGCCTGATGGTGTGGCAGGAGGAGAGTAGAGTTGTTCGATTCCTTGCTCGGTAAGGGACGGCAGGATATCGTTCAGCTGGTAGAGTATTAGTTTAACAATCCGTATATCATCAAGCAGCAAGCTAGGCATAGGAAACCACATACATTGTAGATGTCTCCAAAGCTCCTGTACGTTCCTTCGGCAGGAGGCTCTGGCGGCTGAAGGTATTGGAGATCGCCTTGCAACTCAGGTTCTTTGGGTGAATCATCCTTTTGGCTTGAGTCGGACTCTCTTCCAGCGCGTAATACGGATACACGGGCGAGATTTTCTTCGGTGAAGTGCTGGTAAAACGGAGGTGGGCTTGGAAAGGCCAATGCCTGGACATTCCCTTGTTGTTGGTCTGCCATTGAGGCAGAACTTGCGGCACAGCCGCTCAGAACCAGGCAAGGTTGTTAATCGAGTTATCCAGCATTTATTTCACCGCGTCATGGTGTATCGTTGGAGCGTTATGCCATAACTCCTGTGGTTGAAGAGTTACGACGCGGTACTTGAGGTGGTGAGGAGGGGCACATACGCGGGATCGGCAGGGAAGGTCAATTTAAAGCTTGGGGTGGAGCAACGCGGCTTTGGTGACAGGGATCGCAGTTCGACCCTGTGGGAACCACCGCCAGAACGACACACGACAACGTTCGTCAGCAGAGAGTCCAACGCCAAACCTCATCGATAAATGCCACCGCGTCACGGTATAAGAGCATAATAACGTCTCATCGGCACCTAAAACCTGTACCAGCTACTTGGATGCTATAAGCGACAATGGTACAATCGAAGGGGAAGGATCGGGCTACCAATGGTCTTACCAGCCAACCAGGCGTGGTCGGGGCGGTTGCCAGATTTTGGCAAAAGACATATGCCCCGGATTATGTTGGCCTGGCAGTCCTTATAGCTGCTTATATTGTGGTATGAACCCGGCCGTGACTCTAAATGGCCTTTGCTGACATGTTGCGTGTGGATGAAGCTCGAGTTCAACACCACGCCATTCCATAGATTATTCGAACTGGGCAACATTGACCTTGCCTACCCTCATGCGGAACATGAGAGGGTTCCCGTCTGTGAGTCTCAGTCTTTAGATTACTCGAATTCTATACCCGTACTGCCCAAAGGTGTTCGTAGGGCGTGTGCGAAGCAACGAGCAAGATGTCAGCAGTTATCCATTTATACGGAGAATCTGAAACTTTCAGAGGCTATTTCAGCACTGCCCCTATGAATACTTCCGAGCCACGCAGGCGCCTTTTAGAGCACTGGCTGACTATAGTTAGCAATGATGTTCCTCTACGGCGGCGGTGTCCCCCTCATAGCAATGGCTCTCTGGCTCGCCATCTCCCGCGCCGGCTTCCACAAGTCCCACGTTACCATACTCTCGTTCTTCATCGGCATGCTGTTAACGGCTGTCATTACCGACCTTATCAAAAATGCTGTCGGCAGGCCAAGACCTGATCTCATTTCCCGCTGCAAAGCGAAGGCGGGCACACCTCTTCATACACTCGTCTCATGGGAAGTTTGTACAGAGAATGACCACCACCGTCTCCATGATGGATGGCGCTCTTTCCCTAGCGGACACTCCAGCTTCTCATTCTCTGGCTTGGGTTTCCTGGCGTTGTTCCTCTCCGGCCAGATGCACGTTTTCCGCCGCGAAGGCGACTTGGCAAGGGGTCTATTGGCATTAGCGCCGCTGATACTCGCAGGCTGGGTTGCAATTTCGCGATGCGAGGACTACCGGCACGACGTGTATGATGTTACTATTGGCAGTGTTTTGGGGATGATTGTTGCTCATTGGAGCTACCGACGGTTCTATCCGCGTCTGAGGAACGTGAATTGCGATTCTCCGTATGCATCGCGGACATCAGTGACCTCTGGGGGCGGGTTTGCGAAGGTCGGAAACGATGAGGAGGCGGCAGTTATGCATGAAGGGACCGGGCCGAGTGCCTTCAATCTCGGTGAGATTGATAGCGGAGACTCGGACTGAAAGGCCGATTCCTCATGGGTTTATGGGCTGATCGAATGAGCTCATCTATTTCGATTTTGCACTTGAGTGAAAAGAGCGGATCATGTATGAATACACTGCGGGGAACTTTAGGGCTATTATGAAGACGGGTGTATACATCTACGGATTATAAGCCACACGGGATGTTTATAAATGGACATAGCATTAGCGCAAATGATGATACGGAGGAAGCATTGAATTGTTCAAAGTTCTTGTCATTTCTCTCGCTCTAGCATAAAAGTACAATAGCCGCTCAGCCAACTTTCGTGATATTCTAGGTGACAACTCTATCGCCGTCGCTGGTATCTTCCTTCGCCAAGTCGTTCTCCTTCAGTAGCGTTTCGATCTCCTCCGCGCTCCATAAATGATGGTATATCTTGCCCTCCTTCGTCTTGCCAACAGTTGCGAACTCGACTGTAAAATATGTTAATTCACTTCATCAGTAATCAAAGCGCGCAAAGGAGACTTACTCTTCTCGCTGCTAAGCTTTGTCGCATCCATCGTCTTGCTAAGCACTTTCACGGCCATCACGCACGCCTCCTTCAGGTTGCAATCCTCCTTGTAATCCTGCTTCAGCAAGCTTTGGGCGCTTGCGTTATTTGCTCCCACACTTGTTGCCTTCCACCCGCCGTAGTTGCCACTGGGGTTGCTCTGGTACAGCTGGAACTGCCTTTGGGGGTCGTAACCTGCGTAAATAAACGAAACACCGAATGGGCGCAGACCACCGTGCTGCGTGTAGCCTTGCTTGAGATCGCATAACCTCCTCACAAGCTGTTCGCATGGGATGTCTTCGTTGTAGGTAAGGAGGTAGCGTTGGGCGGCTTGACGGGCGTAGTTGATGAGGATGTTCGCGTCGGAGACCATGCCTGCTACTGCGCAGATCATGTTGCTATAGAGAGTTTAGAATCCATCCTGCTCAACAGAGTATCTGACCACGTACTCGTTCAAGATGTAGAGCTTCTCAGCTGACGTATCTTGCTCCAGAAGCTTGCTGGTAACCTTCCTCTCAGCCGCCAAAACGATTCCATCGGTTGCTAATATCCCAATCGCCGTTCCCGCGTGTGAAATAGCCTCGAGCGCATATTCGACCTGGTACAGACGCCCTTCGGGCGAGAAGATCGTCGTCTACATCACATTAGATTCAGCCTTCCAAACACGACTACCTTGACGCATGCTTACTCGGGAATCGTATCTTCTCGACATGTTTGGTAATTATTCGAAAGTTCACTGAAATTGAAGACGGGTATCAAGACCGGGGAAGTGAAAGTTCAGCAGAAGGTTTGGTGGTAGGGAGATAGAGAGTTGATGTGTTGGTTGTGAGGACGTCTGACCCAAGCCAAGCTTGGGGGAGCTTCAGGCAAGCAGGTCCACGCGTGTTTAGCGCTAAATTATTCTTGCCTTGGCGCCTCACATCATATCTTTTGGCCAGACCAATAAAGCATGACGAACGAACTGGACCATATTCCTTCCCAGAACTCTTTTTAATGATTGTCTGATTGATAAACTGCTGCGGTAACGGCAGTCAAAATATAAAATGCTAAAATCAACGCACATGCCGGCAGCTCAAGGGCGGCCGTCTCTTCCACCTGGATGGACGGAACATAAAGCTCCTACAGGTCAGTCACGTTTTTTCAGCTCACTTTCTTTGGGTCTTCAAATATTAGTTTTGAGTCCATCATGTTACGGCGGTTCTTTTACGTCTCAATTCTTCTGCTCGGACCTGTTCGGGCATATACAGGGCGTCATATTGAAGGCCCCAACCAACCTCCAAGGAGAGACATGCTCCAAACTCATTATAGGAGAATGTCCGCTCACTGGTTTTTTTTGTCCTACTCCCACAGGCTACGATACATAAATCGGCGTGACTTCGGTTTTCTTCGTTTATAATTTTTTCCAAGTATAATACGCTGACATCCTGACTAGGTCACACCTATTATTATAATACTCTTACCAAGAAGTCCACATACCAGCGGCCTGTTGAAACGCCACCGGCTCCTCAAGTCCCTGCTGTTGCCCCTACCAATCCGGCACTTAGCTTCCTCCAGTACCAATCAGTTGGGAATTTGGGACCAGGCTCTGCTTTTGGACCTCCTTCTGCCCATCACGACAGCAGAGGTGGCCCAGATAGTCATCGAGGAGGTAGAGTCGGACATGGTTCACAGCGTGACTCGAGGCCGAAGCCACAGCCAGTTGACAAGCCAAAAGCAAAGCGTGCTATTCCCGGATGTGAGCCATGGTTCCTCATTGATACCAAGCTTGGGAGGCGGTTTGCGTACAACTCCGAGAAGAACCAGAGCTTTTGGCGTATACCGGAAAAATTAAAGGAGGGTATCTTAGCAGTTGATCAACAACGTATTAAGGAAAAGGCTGCCGCTTGGGCAGGCGAAAAATCAGCTGAGGCGGCTCAAGCTCCAGGGGCGCAAGAGATGCCAGGCGCTCAATCACGTCCGAAGCCGGAAGTGCCCACTGAAAGCCATCCAGAGGCTGATGATAGTTCAGAATATGAAGAAGTTGAGGTTACAGATGACGAGGATGAGGATAATACCTCGAAAAGGCAACGGACTGAAGAACCTGGCCCGCAAGGGCCCGTTGAGTTCACAGAGGATGACATTGCATTTCAACTGGCCGCAATGGGCCAAGATTACGGTCTCGAACCAGGAGAATACGACGATGGCAATATGGAAGAGTGGGAAGAGGGTGCCGAAGGTATGGAACTAACGGAAGAGGATGCAACTGCTCTCTTCAAAGACCTACTCAACGACTCCGGTGTGAGCCCGTACACACCGTGGGATAGAATAATAGAAGAGGGGACACTAGTCGATGATGCTAGATACACCGCCGTTGCCACAATGCGACGCAGGAAGGAAGTCTGGGACGAATGGTCGACGGAGAAAATTCAACAGCTGCGTGAAAGGCGGGCAAGGGAGGAGAGGAAAGACCCGCGGATACCATGCCTGGCATTCCTGCAGAAGAACGCAACGCCGAAGCTGTACTGGCCCGAATTCAGGCGCAAGTTTAAAAGGGAGCAAGAGATGCGCGATACCAACCTCTCTGACAAAGACCGTGAGAAGTCTTATCGAGAACATATCAATCGACTCAAACTCCCACAAGCTACACTCAAATCCGACTTCCTCAACTTGCTCAAAGAACAGCCACCAGCATTACTCAATAATTCCACACTCCCCTCGCATCTTCCGCCAACCGTACTAGCGGATATAAAGTACATCTCCCTGGATCCCTCTATCCGAGACCCTCTGATCGAGACGTTCATCGCAACGCTCCCTCCGGCACCGGAAGTGGCAGAGGCCGAGGAAGATGAGGAGGCGCAGAATGAGAGGAAGGAGAGGGCGAGGAGACAGAAAGCCTTGGAAGATCGGGAGAAGAAGGTTGCGGAAGAGAAGCGGAGGCAGCAGAAGACGTTGGCTTTTGGGAAGGGGAGGATGCGAGAGGAGGAAGAGGAGATTGCGAGAGCCATGAATGTTACGAGGAAGGGCCTGAAGGGACATTTAATGGAAATGGATGTTGATGAGGTAGACGCGCCAGCCCCAGCCCCAGCCCCTTAGTGAGGTTGGTGGTATGGGTTGTCACGGGAAATAAATAGTTGTATAACATATGAACGCCAGCAAAGCCTTTAGGGTATCATTGTAGTATTACACAGCGACTTCGACCAAATTGTCTGTCTCTTCAACCATGCCATATATTCCTTAGCCGCGCAGCCTGAAGCCTGCCCAATTGTCATCGTCTTCCCCGTCGTCATCATCATCTTCATCTTCTTCCTCTGGAGTAGAATTTGGGGCCTCCGTTTTGCCTCCTCCTGCAGGTTCTGGAGCAACACGAGTGGGTTCTTTTACCCTCAATGCCTCCCTCTTCTCCTTCAACCTCCTCACCCGCTCCTCTAATTCATTCATTTGTTCAAACTCATCTTCCAGTTTCCTCACAGCATCCTCCCTATCCCCCTCCAAGTCCGCCTCAGCCTTTTCTTTCCTAGCACTCATCTCTTCCTCCCTCGATTTTGCCGCGACCTCCTCTGTCGTCATTGGCACCGCGCTTATGACGGCATTGTCTGTTGTCTCGGCCGTGACTTCAGCTGCCGCGATGTCGGCTTCGAAAGCTGCCCATTCATCTTCGTCAACTGTAGGGAGCTTTGCGGCTTCTGGCGCTGCATCTGGTGCTTTGAGAGGTGTGGCGGGACGTGAGGGGAGCCTGAATTCTTGACCATTGGAGTTATTGGAAGGGGCATCTTCGGATTCCGCTTTCGTGGCATCGTCGAAGAATCCTTGAGGTAAGAAGCCAAGCAGAGGTGCATTTTTACTTCGTTTCCTGCTGGTGTCCGCTTGTTCTTCCTCCTCCTCGTCATCACTAGCCTTGCGCTTCTTGGTTTGCTTTGCTGGGGGTTCTTTTTCAGCTGAGGTGGCGGCTTGCGGTTTCTCTTCGTCGCCATTTTTGGTCTGTGCAGGTCCTGGTTCTGGGGAACCAGCTGGGAAACCTGATTCGTGGCCGTTCCTATTTAGGTGTATCAAATGATTCTCAGATCGTAGGTGGTCGTTCCATAACGATTCATTCTTCAGCTCAATATGACATACTACGCATTGTAGCTTCCCTGTCTCAGAGTATTTTGCATGCCGATAGCTGATGCGCCGGGCATTACGCTCATTCCGTAGTAGAGTTCGTACATCAGCCATCAGAGGGTTGTTCGTTCAAATCTGTCTGTTTACGTACGGCTTCTTATGTTCCAATCGAGCTGCCAAATGTTTCAATGCGACGCGAAGCCACCCCTCACTAGGAGCTTGGACCATCCCGCTAAATATGTGTCACGTGATAGTGATGGCAGGGGTTCTGCCACGTTAGATTTGCCCCAAAATGAGTTATCTTCGCCTCGCCCCCAACTCCAAAACAACATCATCATCGCGAACGACCTCTGCGCGCGATTTTCTCGACAACTAATATCGACCCTCAACATTCTGGGTCTTGTGCGCAAACAGCTATAACTCTGTTTGATTGTCTGCTAGCCCCCTATACTCGCACAAGGCGCGTTCTGGTTGGAATCTATAAACGCGCAGGAACTTGCGTTGCGCAACGCGCCACGGAGATTGTTGGAAGACAGGCATTGAAGAGGGCTTCATTCTCTGGGTAGCTCATTTGCCTTCTACACCTTAGCTTGCCCGTAGATCCAGTGATGCGCGCATGAACACTGCCGCTTGACTTGACTGGAATCCAATTGTAAAGCCCGATCGCCTGTGAATATATTGAAATCGCGATACCACTATCACCCAATATGTCTGGTAAGCATAGATCGCAAGCACCACGGCCGTCGCCGTGCGCAACAGCGTATGCGCGTGGCGTGTGCGGCATTCAGAGCTTCAATGCTAACGTGTTTCCCCCCACAGACGAACCTCGAAGGTCGGTCCGCGCGACCAAAGGCCAGCATACGAAGAGTCTCGATCAACTCGACCAACCTGCCGAACCATCGAAGAAGCGCGGAGGAAAGAAGGCGTCTGCCAAGAAAGTTTCCTCTCAAGAAGCCTCCGCGGAGGAAGAAGAGGAAGATGTCATTCGCTGTGTGTGCGGAGCGGAGGAACAAGACGATTCCGCTGGAGAAGACTGGATCGCATGCTCGGACTGCGAGGCCTGGCAACACAATGTGTGCATGGGCATTACAACCGACAAAGATGTTCTCGAGAACATGGAGTACTGGTGCGAGAGGTGCAAGCCAGAAAACCATAAGGAGCTGTTAGACTCCATAGCTCGTGGAGAGAAGTTGTGGGAGACTCGACTCAAGGCACACGACCAGGCTATTCTCGAGGCACAGAAGAACAAGAGAGGGAGAAAGGGTAAGGGCAAGAGGGTCAGTGAGGTGAGAGCCGAAACGCCACAGAATGGCAAATCGAAGACACCAGACGCTCAACCCGAGGCCAAGAAGGAAAAGAAGGAAGCCGCCAGTCGCGCAGGAAGCACCAAGCGCAAAACTAGAGACGAGTCTCACGATGAGGCCTTGAAAGTTCCCAAATTACGCAAGGTGTCATCATCGCCTGCACCACCGGACGAAAATGTCCCCAAGGACCTTGCACAAACGATCTCACAGTTGGATAGCTCCCGCCAGGGAGCGGCCAAACTTCTCAACAAGTCTCTTCAGTACTCACTCAAAATTTCTCTGAAAAATGGCAACTTCCAAGGCTCCGAAGAGGATGTTGACCCACGAGCTCTGAGCTTTGCACTTCAAATCGAGAGAGCAATTCACGATGTCTCCATCTCTAAGTCTGCGTATAGCACTCAAGCAAAGAAGGTGGTGGCGAACTTAAAGACTAATCAGGAACTTTGTGAACGGTTGCTATCAAGGTCTCTCACGCCAAGTGTCCTTGCAGTCATGAACGAAGATGACATGGCCTCCAAAGAACTCCAACGCCAAACCGCAGAAATGAAGGCACGTGCTGACAAGCAAGCTATAATGATCACCGAAGAAGATGGGCCGCGTATAAGGCGCACGCACAAAGGTGACGAGGTTATCGAGGACGAGCAATATGAAGCTGCCACCGAGGAGATGCCAGCCAGCCGCCGCCGCAGCATGCTAGATCCTAACCACGGAATGGGCGCAAGATCGCGAGAGCACTCGCCAGGAGAAGACGAGCACCCTGAGCTCCCAATGGATATCGACGACTATCACCCACAATATAGCACTCCTAGCAGTGCACAAAGGCCACAGCCAATATCGGTAGACTCGCAGGAGACCAAGTCAGCCCAGAGGAGGGCTAGCGCGGCCGACAACTTTGACATCAACAGCGTCTACTCCAAAGTCCAATCACCAACTGTCTCTCAGCATTCACGTAAGCCATCTATGGCAGCACCACCTCCACAAGCAAACCTGGTTCAAGACCCCGATATCGACAGGCTTCTTGACGATGGGACAGAGGCAAATTCGCCACCCTACGAACCTCCTGAGCATGCGGAAGATCCATCCATCATCTGGCACGGCAGTATGGTCATGACCTCTATTTGTGACTTCAGTGCTACTGCTAGACACGTGGCCGGCGCAGATCTCAGCACCGTCGGCACGCCATGGTCTAACCTTTTGGACCCCCGTCTCTCTGTCGCCGGCCGCATCGACCCCGGAAAGGCGACTGAGTATCTCTGCAGCCTCCGTTACAGCCCAAAGACCGATGTCACAGTCATCTCCCTTTCTGCATCTGGTGGTGAGCGCGCGGCAAGCGAGTTTATGCAGCTTTACGAATACTTCCGCAGTAAGAACCGATATGGTGTCGTCGGCAACAAGACACTCGCGAACGTTCGCGACACGTACCTTATCCCAGTACCAGCCGGAAAAGATAACGGGCCAGAGTTCCTCAGCAACCTCGACAACAACATGCTGCCAACGGAGCGTACAGAGCCAATGCTGATCATCGCCATTGTCGTGCGCGAGCCAGAGGGCCAATCCACGCTGGCCCAATCTTACGATGGCAGCGGCTCACCCTCAGTACCGTCCAATCACAGCCACCGCCAGCTCTCCCTCGGCGGCCAAGGGCCGTCCATGTCTCTCATCGTTCCCCAGCCACCGCAAGGCATGTTTGCCACCCAGTCCCCCGCCCACGCTGCACCAACCGCTGGCGTCACCTCCACCCAGCCACCCAATTCTGAGCAGCAGCGCCAGGCTCAACAGCTTCGCGGTGAGGCGGTCGCAAGGGAGATCCTAGGCGAGTTTATTACGGCTTCCACGGCGACCTTCCTTATGGCGCAGGCGTTTCGCATGGAGCCCACCGAGTGGCGTGTCATCCGCCAGGTGTTTGAAGAAGACCCGGATACCCGCGGGGATCTGAAGAAACTAAGTGAGCTCCTAGAGAAGAAGGGCCAGGCCAAGGCTGCCGAAGATGCGGCCAAGGTTGCTGGCGCTGGTGCCATCGGTGCCCTACAGTGAGGTGTGAGAGATGGGAGGACTTTGTGTGAAATAAGGGGTTTATCGGAATCTCTGGAGGAACTACGGATTGTTGTTCTTATATTACGGAAAAGTTGGCAGAAGGGGGATGTAGGGACGAATACCTTGAACGGGAAACGAGCTTCGTTTGGATGATTGTGTTCGTCTTAAGCTTATGATACCACGGCCTGGGGCGGTTTAATTGGGGGAATAAGGCAGGGGAGGATTGACTGTATGTCAGGTTGCTTGGTTTGGGACTGATGTTCTTGTACTTTAGTTGTGGCATTATTGCTGATGTAGGAGCTATGTCCATAAGGCTTATGATGCTAAAATGTAACTTCAAAACTACTCTATGCTGAATCTTGGAATGTTGTTTTATTGTTAAGGCGGGTTTTCTATTTATTCGACTAAAAATTATATGATTTCATTAAATACTCCCGTAAATTTTAAATGAGTTATATTTAATGTGATTTTCTACTAAAGATTATATAAATTTGCCATAAATACATAAATACGGACGGACAGTGTTCGGCACGGATCGTATATGACCTGAGCTGATCCGGATACTGATCCGGATATATCCTATCCGCCAGGCCTACAACCTATCCTTGCGATCTAAGGATATATCCGGGTCTTGAGGATATTGCCAAGAGTAGCTAAGAGTAGCTAAGGCCGCACAAATGCCAACGTGTTCTATGGTTCAAATACTATTATAAATGTGACGATTGTGGTAAAAATGAGTGACTCGGAGTTATCAGATTTGCCATCAGATCATTTCCTTAATATCTAAAGATAATAAATAAGCTCAAGGCTTTGTAGAAGGAGGTTGGTATATCATGGACAATTAGCCTAGCTTGTGTTGCTGCGTATAAGAAGCCTAATGAGTACTATACACTTGCTACAAATCAACGATGGAGTCATTTAGGGGTAGCTACAATTTGCGATCCACGCATGAATTTCAACGTATTTAATAGCCTTTAGCCAAGCAGTGCTGAAGAAGTAAACCGGAATAGAGTTAAGCAGCAGTTTGATGATGTCTTTATTCAATATAGAGACCGCTAATACTATCTCGATGAGGAGAAAAGGGAAGCTGAGGCCGATTTACCACAACTGCCTATAGAACCCGACTCTGACGACGATTTATTATCTCTCATAGCATTTACCAAGAACCAGAATGGAAGCGCTAGCTTGTTGAGCCCCAGGTAGGTCTAGTAACCGATATCCTTAAATATTAGGCGGCAAAGCAATATCAATATCCAATTATAGCTGCAATTGCTCGGGACCATTTAGCAATTCTAGCAACATCTGCTCTATCGGAACGGGTCTTTAGTAATGGAGCTGATATTCTTACGAAGAAAAGGAATAGGCTAACTCCCGAAACACTTCGATATTTACTATGTTTAAGAGATTGGGGTCATATACTAGAGGTTGAAGATAGTGAAGCTGAAGACGCTGAAGACGAGGGGGAGGACTAGTCGTTTAGCTATGCATTTATTTTATCTATTTTAAGCCTCAATATCCTAAAGATCCGGATATAACCCGTATCTATCCGTCAAATGTGACCGGATCATGATCCTATCCGTGACAGCTGCGGATCAGATCTGGATACTATCCGCCGAACACTGCGGAGGGATTTATTCACGTTGGGATATAGTTCGAGTTAATTTTGTTGATTTTTATAGGTTCGAGCTACTGTTTGAGCTACTATGTAAACTCACGGCAAATGGAAGCAGTAGCCAAAATAAACGAGGGCGTTCGTTAAATACACTTCTATACGCCCTCGTATATTTTGTATGTGGCATCCCCCGGCCGTGAGTTTCCATATTCTAAAACGCCAGGAGACTTGCCTCACAGTTTTTTAATTACCCCCCCAACCACCCTGCCTGTAATCATTAACCTCGTTCTCTCGTGTATATACTGCTTCCGCGAGAACGCCATTCCCCGTCTTCAATCTACAGCCAATGCAATCCGCGGCAGCCAACAATCTTAAGTCTACAATATGCACCCCTCCCAGCCTCCACCTATTTTGCAGCTCCCTTCTCCTTCTCCACCTCATCTGCCCAGTTGCTCCCGCTCAGACCGCCGCCAAGAGATAGCTTATCAAGTGCCGCATGCGCAGGCTTTGCCGGCGCCGGTGCCTGAGCTGGCGCTGCAGTAGCCGGGAGAGCAGGGAATTCGTCTGCAGCTGGCGTGGCAGTTGTCTGGCCACGAGGCCCAGCCCCGCCACCACCACCACCACGATGTCCACGGCCTCCTCGTCCACCGCGACCACCGCGTCCCCCGCGCTCGCCAAACTCCGGACTAGAAGCCGGCGCATTGATATCCTGCCACAACCCACTGCGCTGTCCCCCATCACCCCTCGCCCTCACCCCCCCATGCGCACCGCGAGTATACTGACTACTCGACCCCCTCGACCGCCCATTCACAATATCCGCCTCCGTCTTCTCGCTATCCCACTCTCTCCCACCCTGCGCCTTGATCTTCCGCTCCCTGTTCTTCGCACGCTCCATATCCATCTGCCTCACGCTACGACGCTCCTCCATCCGCTTCGCCGCCGCCTGCTCCTCGCGCTTCAGGTACGCCGCCTCATCCTGCTCCGCCCGCGCGTGCGCCTGGCTCTTCGCAGCGTTCTTGACTTGCATGCTCGCCATCAGCGCCGTAAGCTCGGCCTCCGTGCGCTTCTGCGGCTTCGCGGGGCCGGTGGCCGAGCGGTCGCCACGAACAGAGGTGACGCGGCTTGCGAGCGGTTGAGAGGGTGCGGCGGCGCCGCCAGCAGCGGCGACGGTGGCTGGGTCGAAGGCAGGTGTGGGTGCTGGGGGTGGCGTCGGAGCTGGAGGTGGGGGGCTGGCGAGAGCGTGTTGCTGAGCTGGTGCGCGGGGTGTTTGGGGCGCGCTTGCGCCGCGGCGAGTGCCGCCACCACGGCGGGCATTGTTGCGAGGGCGGAATTGCTGTGGTGGGGGTTGAGGGGTAGACTCTGCCTCCTGCTGGCTGGTGTGGGCGGCGATGTTCTCAGCTGAGAGCACGGCAGGAGTAGGGAGGTACTGCGGGGCCTCGGGGGGGTAGATTTCGTCGGAGAAAAGGTCGTCAGCCCCTCGGCTCTGGGCAAAGTCGTCCTCCATGTCGACGGGGTAAGATCTGCTCCGATCGCCTCCACGAACGGACGTGTTGCGCTAGAAACACCGGCTGTTTGCACCTGATGTAACTTGGTCTGGCGTGCGTACGTGTGTGCTGTGTGTGTATGTGCGTGCTGGTTGTTGATTGCTAGACAATAACAAAAGCGTCTATTGGACTATTGGGTGGACTGGGTACGGATACGACAGCAACCACGATAGCGCTTAGGCCTTCATTTCTGCCGCCGGACCCCGCCAACGCGGGGACAAACACGGAAATCCACTCAACAAACCACTTTACCCACTATACGAATCCAGCAATTGAGCTCCGCCGACTGCATTACGACTGCATTGATGCTGCTTCACTGCTGCATCACTGTAGCGTCCTGCACCACTCCTGCACCACCTTGCACACACAGGGACGTTGCATCCCTTTCCGTGGTGGTGACACTCAGCTCCCCACCAGCCCACGTTTCGGGTCCCCCGCCGCAGGGCCGCCCCGGCCGCCTCGCGACCTTCTGGTGTGCCCCCCCCCTTCCCCCATCCCCAAAACGCGTCCCACCAATGGCTGGCCACCGACTCACATTCGCGGGGCTGCACTCGCACCTTAATCGGCGCGCAGAGCTCTGCGCGCTGGCGATTGGCTGCGCGCACACAGCCATCGCGAGTGCGCTTGCGTTCACATGATTGGCATCGGTCCCAATGATCAGCTTGGGAGCTTCGAGGTGAATTTTGACGTCAGAGCTTGCTTGTGTGCAGCGCGGGATATGGATTTTAGAGAAGGGAGGCTTTTACGGCATTCAGATTGAGCTTTGTTATGGTTTTCTGCAAGGCTCGAGGGCCTGGGAAGGGGTCGCCAATTTCGCCGCTTGGTCAAAAGGCGGTCTTGTTTACCACAATATGCGACGCCTAATGAGAAACAGGCGGAAAAGGGCGCTCGGATAGCCAGCTGTTCCGCGTAAACATGGTCACCAGTGAGGCAATAATAAGAAGATCCAACATTTCGCTTCACTCAACTATACTAATTGGCGACTCAGCCCCTCGAGGCACCTCTTGAGACATGCATTGAGACGGGGGGAGAGGTTGCCTAAACAATTTGTGATGAACCTCCCTTGCCGACATGTAGTCCGCCTCGCATCTTGATATTGACCACTGATCAGTTCCACCGTTGAATCCCCCATGATGGCGCCGAGTTTTATCAGCTACATCGAGTTTAGATATGCCCCAAGGACTATCCATTGGGATCAATTTCTGTAAACGAAATACAGCCGCAGTTAGACCGCCAGGCAATGACCAAGGGACCGGTAAGTGATAGACGATGACAGAGAATCATCCAGATTCCTATAGTGGCGATATGCTCTAGCGTCCGGAGGAAATGAAAAGAAGAACAACCAGACTGAGCTCGCCACGTTGCAAACTCCTCCTCAACCCCGCCCCAGACTTACATGGTAGTCATGGCCTACCCCCCAGGCCATGATGAGAGAGGCATTTATCCCGTGTGCTTTACCAAGAGGGATTATCAATCTCGTGTTGGTTGCACATGGAACAGACGGAACGAGCACCCTCCCCCCCCGCAAAGTTGACAACACATAATATCAACGGATGCCTATATTTTGTCAATGGTTGGAATATCACAAGGGTAGGTCCGAGGATTAACGGATTGACATCTTGCAGTGCGCTTGGCCTGCAGCAAAGGTGGTTGCATGAAGGCGGCCGGCCAGGCGGGTGGCCCAAAAGGAGGACAAAAAAGTTGATTTTTCTTTGCCACCGGAAGATCTCATGACTTTGACTTGAGATGCAATGGGCTACAAAGGAAGTGTCCAATGCTCGTGTTTTGATGCACGAAATCGGCAGAAAAGCACGTTGCTTCGACGCAGATCCAAGGTCCATAGTAGTCCTTTTAGCGTCATGGAGTGGCGATGCCATAAAACTTGTTTTTCTCAATTGAGCATAGGATGCTGGATTCCGTTTCTCAGTGTGACCGGTCCAAGACAAGTAAAAGGAGACTATCAAGGCTGAGGCCAGGCCTCGTATGCTTGGCATATATGATGATCCATTGTCGTTCGGGTTCCCACCAGTGATCGACAAGATTTGAACGTGGCAGGGTATAAGCGTGTCGAGGCGTCGGACAACAAAGCAATAACGTGATTGTATAGCAGATATCACTGCATATGCAACTCAGCAGAGGCAAGGGTGAAGCCTCAAATGCCTCGTCGGCTGAGGTAGACGGAAACAGGGTTGAGCGAGTCCATCGTAGATCGGTGAAGTGATATCGCCATGCATTGACCAATAGCCGAAATAAAGGGGCCTCGGATGAGAGTCGTCAGCTCAAAAGTCGAGTGGCGGGCAGGCAGATGTTTGAATCGGTTGGTAAACGAGGAGTTTGTGGAATTGGGCCTCCCGTTGGAGGCCTCACATGGGTATCGAGCGGGTCTTCTCCGGAGATGTGGTGGCCGCATCATTTGCTAATCTAGCACCTCGACGTGTTGAACAAGGGTAAGACAATTCCGAGAAGTTGTCAGTGGTCGGGGAATCACAAATCAAAACATTGTCGTGTTCGCAAAGCCGTGCCAGTATGAACGAGTTTGGGTATAAATACCTGGCTTCTTTGCTCCTCAGAAGCTCTTAATTCTTCAGTCCAGTCTTCAGTCTTCAATCTTCTCACATCGACTTCGAACAATCTTTCAACCAAACACCAGATATCTCTAAGAGTCTTCAAAGAGTTCAAAGTTCTCCTTTTCGAAACACCATCTTGCACTTCAGCCTTAATAGCAACACCAAGTAGGTAGCTGTCCGAACTCCTTACTCCTCCTGCCGCACATATTGACGTTTCAATTGCAGTTCCACCATCTCAAAATGTGCTTCTTCGACCAAACCCTTTACCGCTGCGGCGACTATAAGTGGGGCACCTTCCGCCAGCACTGCGCCAAGGAGTACCGCACCGGTGAGACCTGCGGTATGAAGCTCGTCATGAACTGCAACGAGGACCGCTCCAAGAACTGCCGCATCTGCGACAAGATCGCGACCAAATTGAGCCGCCGCCAGAAGGAGGTCGACCGCATCAAGCGATGGAAGAGCGAGCGGAACCGCAAGGCCTCCATCGAGGCCTCCGAGGATATCATCAGCGACCTGGATCGCGAGATCTATAACCTCGAGGAGGAACGATTGGATAGGAGGAACCGCTTGTGAGGAGAATTGTGAGCACCCCCCCCCCCCCCCCCCCCCCCCTGAGCTGGGATTAGCAGCTAACCGAAGACCTAGGGAGAGGGGATGAAAAAAATTACTTTCTGTTTTGTATTGTTCTCGTTTTTTGGTTTTTGAGGCTCCATCACTCGTTTCAGGAATAGTTGGCGCTGGGAAGGTGAACACAGGCAGATTGGGCGAAACACACACGCGATGCCACGAAAACCGGGTCTGCGGAGGGCTTTTTCCTTGTTGAATAATGAAATTAAATAATGAATGACGAATGAAATTACATGAAATTACCACAAACTCTCACCGCTCGATGCTCCCCATAGTGAATAGCCTGGCGAAGAACCGGAGAGAAAGGAAGAACCATGTGAAAAACCGATAAACTCACAGCGCCTAGAGGGAGGCTCCGCGGGTATGGCTGGGTGGTGAAACAACGGATAGGGTGTGAGGCGCTTGTTCAGTCTGAACTTGGCTCTTGTCATCCGGAAAGGCCAGGTCTGGTTGGAGGCAGATGTGGCGAGGTAAGGGATACTCATCCAACGTTACACATGAGAGTGAGGCACGGAAGAAAGATAGGTAGATGGTTGTTTCGGTATCTATAGTAGTTACAGTACGGCGCCATAAGTATGAATACAGGTCTGTGCTTTTGTATGGGAGAAGCACAGACCTGTATGCATACTTATGACGCCGTACTGTATTTACCGGTGTTGTTGATCGATGGATCGATGTTGTGAACGAAAGCGGGGAAATATATGGGCGCTTATTCTCTTTGTTGTCGTTGGCGACTTTAGGAACGTTGATCGCAACGGTAAGCGAGGCTGAGTTGACGACGAAGGATCAATCCTCCGCCCATCTCCATAACCCTGCCATTCCTTTCGCGTCAATACTCCACTTCTAACAGTATCTTTGCTGTCTTTTATATTGCGCGTTTCACGGCTGTTACTCATTGCTCCTTCTTTTCTGCTCACAGCGATCCTGACCACGACAATTTATTTGAGCCATCCCTTGTTTACGCAGTTATGGCTCTAACGTCTCACCTCCCCCGGATTAAAACCGGCCTTCATGGCGCCCAGGCCCTCCTCACCTTGGTCGCCCTCTGTATCACGATCGCATACATGGTCGGGCGTTCACGCAATGGCGGTCCCATTCAGTGGTACATTGCATTGGTATGTTTATCTTGATGTTGGATTGCCTCGCATAAACTGACCAAAACAACAGTGCTTTTTGTCCATTCCACCGATGATTTACAACAGCATGACACTTGTCTTTGCTCGCTCACGCAGCTGGGGCAACGCATACGTATTTGCCGGACTCGATGTATTATTTGCTATCCTATGGCTCTCAGCATTCGCATCCGTCGCTGCCTGGAACAACAACGGATACTGCTTCGGCGCATGCAACTTTTCGAAGACCATGGTTGGGTTTGGGTTCTTAATATTGTACGTGTCCTACACTTACACTATGGAGCAGGATCTTTTGCTAACTATCGCCATGTAGTGCTCTCTGGGTCCTCACATCTGTCATCTCCGTCTATGGAGCAATCTACTACCGCAACCACGGCTCCCTCCCCGGCGCGCGGATACCAAACAACGCCGCAATGATCGACCCCGACCGCGAGGCCTTCTCGACTACGCCACACGACGATGAATACGCCCCCGTCCATGGCAACGACAAGGACGAGCTAGACCGCCTGGGCCGCTTTGATTCAGAACTCCCAGGCAGCAGCAGCAGCCACCCCTTCGAGCCCGCCAGCTACGATAACGCCTTCGCGAGGCCTGGAGCTGACGACGAACACGAATCGCCCTATTCTGGAGGGTATAAGCCCAGTACCGTGGGGCCAGACACGGATACCAGCTATGGGGGTGCGGCTGGGGGCAGGGCGCAGTTCCCCAATGCCCCGTACTAAACGGGTTAGCGGCATATATCATGACTATTTTTAGAACAACGTGTTAGCGTTTTGTGTTTTGCTTATATGATATCCAGCTGCTAGGACTACCCTCGCAGTTTTCTCTACGTCATGTTGCGAGATTTATGTACATATATGATGTTTATATACTTTTCTATTTCAACTTGATCTTCTCAATAAATAGCTATTGACACGGTGTAAGAGTAGCGACATGTCATCTCCAAAAGTGACTGGCCCATAATTGTTGTAAGCCAGGAATCTGTCATGCTGACATAATCCAACATCAATAGCACGCCTCATTATGGAAATCAATTAAGCACATATTGAAATTGTTGTATCTGGGCCGATAATAAATAGTTGGTGCTGTCTAGCTATGCCTGGAGTTTATCTGACGACTCTCATCCGTGGCCCCTTTATTTCGCCTATTGGTCAATGCATGGCGATATCACTTCACCAATAGCAAAATTATCTTTTCCCGCATATGCGACGAACCGTACGTATATGTGGGGGTATCATGAAAGCATATAAACTCCCTGCGCCGATGCTTTACTGTTTTGTACAAGTTGAAACGAAATCCCCCAAGTGTAGGACATAGCCTATTTTGCCCCGCGCTCCATATCCGCGAACCCTCCTAGTAACGGCCCTACGTCAGGTTTGGTAATTCCTGGGCTCTTTCCGGAGATCTCGTCGTCTTCATCGTCGGATAGCCAGTCGGCGTCTTGCTTGCCGTCGGCTGTTGGGGGTCTGGATGTGTCCACGTAGGGCTCATCCATGGGTGGCTTTCCGGGGAGGTCTTTGTAAGTGACGAATCTCGCTGGTTGGGAGGCATAGGTTGTGGCTGCTGGCCGTTGCTGGCTCTGAGGAGCCATCGCGAAGATGTCGACAAGGTGACTGAGATTTCGTTAGTACAGCGTAACTAGTGATTGGAATCTGGATAAGGAAGGATATACTTGGAAGTCTCCGCTACAATCTTCTGCAGAGCCTCACTTTCGCGTTGCACATCCAGTGGATCGGCCTGCGTTGTAACCACGTTTTGATCGGTAAAGCTTCCATAGTTGTTTGCCAGAGGATCGTCAAAGATCAATCTTGACGTATCATCCTAGAGCACCAGTACAATTAGTCTTTGCTTTCACTCAAACGGGTTGTGAGGCCTGTAACACATACCTCTTCAGAACCATGGTCGCGACCCAGACAGGACGAACATATCCCCATTGTGGCCTAAATCAGGGACTTCAATGAACGGTACTATAGACAGTGCATGAACTCGCTAGAAGAAGACCTCGCTCAGTGAGGTGTTGCAAAGAATATGAGCCGACAGGGCATAGGGCTGAAACGGTATTCGAGATGTTGATAGACTGAAGTTGTCTGGGGGGGTTGGGGCGGGCGGTGAAGGAATTCTGCCGCCGCGGTCACTGACAGAAGATGAAGAAATATTTTATGAAGCGTCGACTTACAGATTTCTAGGACCTGCTATCAAGCATTTCTTTAATAAATAGCAAAACGTTATAGGCACTTCAGTAGATATTGCAGCAAACATTGCGTGTTGGAAGGTTTGTAATGCACAACTGTACGACTTTGGAGCTTTCCTTCACTATCAAACTTCTACTCATCCATAATCTGAGCTTCCGCATGGGGGCAGCTCAGTGATAAATAACCGGCCGGCCGGAGCCGCCGATATACAATAGCAGCAAGCTTGGCTTAGGGATCAACATATCGGCAACAAACGGACACCGAAGAACAGCATCGCGCCGCAAACATTCGCCGTGTTCCAACCAACCAAGCGACCAGCATTGAGTACGAGAGATCACCAGGGACGGCGTGGTGCCATTATGGCCTGTCCGCCGGCGTGGCATTGTTCGGCTGTTGTGATTACGTGATGTGGATAACCTTTAAACGGGTTCGATCTGCAGTTTATGCAGCAATACGAGGTTTCCCCATCACAAGAGTCCGAGGCTAAATGACATGGTATTCTTTGCTTGTGTCGTCATTGCTTGTGTCATTATGGGAATGTTAATACAGGTGTAAAATAGGTTCTATTAATGGAAATAGTGATTAGAAATTGGAGCCGGAAGCTGTGGCGAAAGAATCTCAGACTATGGAACACAATGAAAAATCGTTCATCATACCGGAGTATCAGTATAGAACAATCAGTACAATACAATGCAGCCTAGCTACGCGACGTGCGGGAGGCTTGTTTAACGTATCAGCCATTTGCTCATCCAGGGTTCCATGCTCCGCGATCAAGGCTGAAAGAGGCTGTTCAGTGATGATCACAAACAACCTGACCCTGGAACATAGCCAATCTATGCATAAACATCCCATCCCATAACCTATCCCTGATATACGGCACTCGTACCTGTTTCCTTAATTTCAAGCGGCCCAATCCAGGTCTCCTGTTCCACACGGCGGTCCAGTAGCCTGGCATCTCCATTTCCCCACGTCGCATTGGACCCGCCCTCTGAGGCATCGTCACTGTGGGCCTGGTGAACAAGATATATAAATCCTGTCCAGCGCCCTCATCTGCCTCTTCTCTCTCCTCATCTTCCCAAGCTGATACAAGATGCGTTTCTCCACCTCTGCCGCCGTCGTCGGCGCCGTCCTCTCGTCGCAAGTCTCTGCACAGGACCCAATCAGCGCCTTCACCCTCAAGGCATGGAACCCATCCTCCACCCTCCAAGGCGAAGACGTCAACGCCGCAGGCTTCGGATTCTACCTCGGTCTCGAGGGCCCGGCCACGTACTGCCCAACCATCCCAGAGCTCTCTTGCCCTGCCGGAAACGAGACAGTAGTGTATAAGGGAGGGATGTCCCTATCGTAATGACGGCCGCATTCTCAGCGTAGAAACGGAGACTGATTAGTTTGATAGCGTCGTTGTCCCAGGTGGCCAGCAGACTTTCGTCGAGGCCTCGGGGGCTATTAGTTACACCCAGGCTCACTCCGCCTCCGTCCCGGCTGGAGCTTATATCGGTGGCTTCACCTCATACACCACCCTTGATGGCAATGGAGTCAACCAGACCATTGTCAGCTGGGAGACTCCTGAGCACCCAACCTTTGGTATGTAGCGTCCAGTGCATATCACTACTTCTTTGTGACGAAGAACTAACATGTCCCAGCTGGTCTTGTTGCTTGCCCCAAGGTCTCGGAATACGTCGATGCCACGGCCACTCACCGCATCTACGGACGCACTCCTGGGTTCAACCAGACTGACTGCGTTGAGTTGAAGGGCCTCATTGCTGTTGCGCAGCCAAACAACGATCCTGGCGCTTGGCAGTACACTTAAATGTCTCTGTTGGCTGATCAGTCAGGTATCTGATATGCATACTAAGAGGCATGGGATGAGAATGAAGTTGACGAACGAATTAAACGGCGGTGTTGGTTTGATCTGATGGTAGATTTATCGATCAATGTTATGTTTGATATTGCTTAAAAATGTAATATTAATTTTAACTCATGTATGACCATTGTCTCGTTCTTGATTTTATATACTGTATGCAACCCCGCCCGCTCATTGGCTCAGACAGCTTAATCCGGTCAGCCCCTCATCAACGTCTCATGAGATAGCTCGTCGTCGTCTCATCAACATTTTCTGTATAATACCATCACTTGATATGGTAACACTTGGGATTTACATAAATGAAATGCCAATATATCCCCCCGTTTACACCACCGACTCCACTTCACAACCTCTTGCTTGATTCTGATATCGTACCTGCCATCATTGAACCCGGCATCCTCAAAGACGTCGTTTGATAAAGTAACCTCGCCATTTGAATATTATCTCCAAAGGAATTTTCAGTGATCAAATCAACTCAAGGAAAGGAGATTAGTCTAAAATATTCACGATGTCTTCCCTGGAAACCGTAGTGGTTCCAGAGGCCTCCCAAGATACCAACGGCCTCGGAGAAGAACACAGTCACCCTCCCACCACCAAACCAGACTGGTCCAACCTCAGCGTCCTCCACAAGGACACCCTCCCACCCCGCGGCACCTTCCACATCTACCCCACCGAAAGCGCCGCCCTAACCCGCGACGTCACCAAATCCCGCACCCTCTCGCTCTCCGGCACGTGGAAATTCCACCTAACGCCCTCACCCTTCTCACCCGGCGCTGAGGAATTCCACGCCTCCGATTTCAACACCTCAGAATGGTCCGACATTGCCGTTCCCGGGATGTGGCAACTTCAAGGTCACGGGAAGGGACCGCAGTACACTAACTTGAACTATCCGTGGCCGGTTGACCCGCCGAATGTGCCGTTTGATGAGAATGAGACGGGGCATTATGTGAGGGATTTTGAGGTCCCGAAGAGTTGGGTGGAGGGGGGGGAGCAGGTGAGAGTTAGGTTTGAGGGCGTGGATTCCGGGTTTCATGTTTGGGTTAATGGGAGAGAGGTGGGGTATAGTCAGGGGGCGAGGAATCCGAGTGAGTGGGATGTCACAGAGCTTCTCAAAGAGGGAAAGAATAGGATTGCGGTGCGGGTTTATCAGAGATGTGATGGGTCGTATCTTGAGGATCAGGTAGGTGTTGGAGTGGGGGTTTTGTGGAAATATGCTGACAAGGTTGTGTAGGACCAATGGTGGTTGAGTGGCATCTTTAGAGATGTGAATCTCTTCGCGTTTCCCAAGGTTCATGTTAAGGACTTCAAGGTTGAAACTGTCCTGAAGAATAATTACCAGGACGCGCTTTTATTCCTCCGAGTCGAGCTCAGCGAGCCGGCTACGATAAAAGTCAAGCTCCTTGATGACGACTCGAAATCTCTTAAAACAGTAGAGCAGACTTCACCACTCTCCACAGTCTTCTTCGAGATCCCCATGGAGAAGCTGCACCTCTGGACAGCCGAGACCCCCTACCTGTATAAACTGGTCATCTCAGTCGGCGAGAAACAATGGATATCCCAGCGCGTCGGTTTCCGACAAGTAGAAATCAAAGACGGTCTTCTCAAAGTCAACGGCATCCGCATCGTCATCCGCGGTGTCAACAGACACGAGCACCACCCCGACCACGGCCGAGCCGTCCCCTACGATTTCCTCCGCAAAGACCTCCTACTAATGAAAACCCACAACATCAACGCCATCCGAACATCCCACTACATCAATGACCCCCGTCTCTACGACATAGCCGACGAACTCGGCCTCTGGATCCTCGACGAGGCTGACCTCGAATGCCACGGTATGGGCGAGCTGGGCACTGATTTCGCGTCCTGGACGAGCGATAACCCCGAGTGGAAAGAAGCGTATGTTGACCGCGCGAGGCAGATGGTGATGCGTGATAAGAATCACCCGAGCATCATCATCTGGTCTCTCGGCAACGAATCCGCGTATGGGAGGAACCACAAGTCGATGTACGAATTCATCAAGTCGTATGATAAGACGAGGCCGGTGCATTATGAGGCAGATTTCAATGCTGAGAGCGCGGATGTGTTTAGCAGGATGTATCACAGTGTGGAGCAGATAATTGAGTTTGTGACGACGAATAAGGCGGCGAAACCGATGGTGTTGTGTGAGTATGTGCATGCGATGGGGAATGGACCGGGGGGGATTAAGGAGTATGCGGATGCATTTTATAAGTATCCTCGTTTGCAAGGTGGTTTCGTATGGGAATGGGCAAACCACGTAAGTCAGCCCACCTCCGACTAATATATTCCGCTTTGAACGCACGACTGACGTGCCCAGGGCCTCCGCACCAAAACCGCAGACGGCGAGGAATACTACGGCTACGGCGGCGACTTCGGCGACCTCCCCAATGACGGCCACTTCGTCCTCGACGGCCTCGTCTTCTCCGACCACACCCCCACCCCCGGCCTAACGGAGTACAAGAAGGCCATCGAGCCCGTGCAAGTCCTCTCCGAAGGCAGCACACCCCAGAAAATCAAAATCATCAACCGCTACGACTTCGCCACCCTCGATCATTTGAAGTGTGAGTACTCCATCGTCGGCGACGGGGTGGCGACGTCGAAGAAGAGGGAGGTGGAAATACCCAGGGGTGTTAAACCGGGTGCGACTGCGAAATTAGATATTAAACCCCTTGATTTGACGGGGATACACACAGAGTCATACGTCGAACTCACCTTCACCCTCGCCAAAGCTACCAACTGGGCTCCAGCAGGTTTCGAGCTCGCTTTCGGACAAATCCAGATCCACGCCCCCTCCCCCCTCCCCCCTCTCTCCCTCTCATCCCTCACCCTCTCCCCCAGCCCTCCTTGCCCAACAATAACCACCCTCTCCCCCTCCCTCCTCCAAATCACAACCCAAACAACAACATACACCTTCTCCCCCCCCCTCTGCGCCCTCCTCAGCCTCACCCACCACCCCCACCCCCCCATCCTCACTGCACCCCTAACACCCATCTTCTACCGCGCACCAACCGACAACGACCTCCCCCCCTCTCACGACTGGCACTCCTCCTTCCTCCACCTCGCGCGCCCGCATCCACTCTCCTTCACCACCTCCACTTCCGCCACCACCAACACCGCCACAATCACCACCATAACCCGTTTCGCCCCCCCCGTTCTAGCGTGGTCCATCCTCCTCACAACAATCTACACATTCACACCAACACACCTCCACATCCTACTCTGCGGCCACCCCTCCGGTCCCAAGCTCCCCGAGACTCTCCCCCGGATAGGGCTGGAGATGGCTCTCGCACCGCAGTTTAATGTAGCAAAATGGTGGGGAAGGGGACCCGGGGAGGGGTACGCGGATACGAAGATGGCGCAACGATACGGAAACTGGGAAGCTGGGGAGGAGGAGTTGTGGACGGGGTATGAGTGGCCGCAGGAGGGAGGGGGGAGGACGGATGTTAGGTGGGTTGAATTTTTCTCCTCCTCCTCCTCCTCGTCCGACGACGACGACGGGGAGGGGAAGGGAGATACCCTTAAAGCAACATTCGGCGCGCAAAACGGCTGCGGCTTCACGGCGAACTGTTTCTCAACCGCGGATTTGGAGGAGTGTACGCATGACTACCAGCTCCAGAAACGGAAGAGGGAGTGGGGGTGGGTGGTGAGGTTGGATTGGAGACAGCATGGGATTGGGAGTGGGAGTTGTGGGCCGGGGCCGGCGGAGCAGTATATGTTGCGGACAGGGGATTTTGAGTTTGAGATCGTGCTGGAGTAGGTAGTTATTCTTATCGGGTTAGTTCACGGAGCCGCATTTTCACATCTTAACGGTTCATATGGCAAAAGTTATAATAGATAAATCCCATCTATCCATGAAGCACCCAGCTAAACTCTTAAAACAAATCCGTCATAGCACCATGACTCGCATCTCCCACCAACCTCTGATACTTCCCCAACACACCCCTATTAACCTTACTCTTCGGCGCCTTCCACTCCTTCAACCTCCTCGCAATCTCCTCCTCAGGAACATCCATACTCAACGTATTCGTCTTCGCAGAAATAGTCACCATATCCCCATCCTGCACAACCGCAATTGGTCCACCAACCGCAGCCTCAGGAACTACGTGTCCCACGATGAACCCGTGCGAGGCACCGCTGTAGCGCCCATCAGTGACTAACGCCACGTTGGTCAGGCCGGCACCCATAATCGCCGCGCTGGCCTTCAACTGCTCCGGCATACCGGGTCCGCCCTTAGGTCCCTCATAGCGGACGATAATCACAATATTATCACCCCTCGGAATCGCACCAGCGCTGAGCGCAGCATCAAGCTGGCGTTCTTTATCAAACACCCTCGCAGCACCCTTGAATTCCAGACCCTCCTTGCCGGTGATCTTGGCGACAGCGCCGCCTGGCGCGATGTTACCGCGCAGGATCTGGAGGTGGCCTGAGGATTTGATGGGGTTGGAGAGGGGGCGGATGATGACTTGGTCTTGGGGGAGGGAGGGGAAGGAGACGAGGTTCTCGGCGAGGGTCTTGCCGGTGACGGTGGGGATGGAGCCGTTGATGAGACCGGCGGCGATGAGGTATTTGAGTACAGAGGGGGTGCCGCCGATGTCATAGAGGTCCTCCATGTAGTACTCTCCGGACGGGGCGAGGTTGGCGAGGAAGGGGATCTTGTCTGACACGCGCTGGATGTCGTCGATGGTCAGTTCGACCTCTGCGGTGCGCGCCATGGCGAGGAAATGGAGTACGCCGTTTGTGGAGCCACCGAGAGCCATGGTCAGGACGAGTGCGTTCTCGAAGGACTCCTTGGTGAGCAGCTTGCGAGGGGTGATGTTCTTCTCCATGCAGATCTTGATTGTCTCAGCTGCCTTCTCGCACTCGCGCATCTTGGCTGGGGACTCCGCGGGGTTGGAGGAGGAGCCTGGGAGACAGAGTCCCATGGCTTCGATGGCGGTAGACATGGTGTTGGCGGTGTACATGCCTCCGCAGCCACCGGCACCAGGGCAGGCGTGGCGCTCAATGTCATCCATGACGTCTGACGGGGTGCGGCCCTCGGTGCCAGGGTCGACGGCGGCGTGGAGCTTGTCGTAGGTGAATGCGCCGGAGGCTTCGTAGCAGGTGCTGATGTTGATGGGCTTGTTGAGGAGCTTGGAGAAGCCCTTCTTGATGGTGCCGCCGTAGATCATTAGGAAGGGGCGGTTGTGGCGCGCGGCGGCCATGATGACGCCGGGCATGTTCTTGTCGCAGCCGGGGATGGAGATGTTGGCGTCGTGGTGCTGAGCACAGGTTACGGTTTCGATGGAGTCGGCGATGACTTCACGCGTCTGCAGGGAGAAGCGCATTCCTGGGGTCTGTTAGAGGAGAGTTTCGTGGGCAGTGGGGGGTGGGGCATACCTTCTCCGCCCATTGTGATGGCATCGGATACACCGATTGTGTTGAACTGCCAGGCCAGCATGTCCTGCTTGATCACTGATGCTTTGACAACCTTTCCCAAGTCATGTACTGGTGAGAAACTTCGTCAGCCAGGTTCTAAGTTCAATTGAAATGCTCATACTCACAATGCATGCTGGAAGGGCTGTTAGTCTTCTAAACGTTCATGTAGGGGATGGACAAGACTCACTTGCATGGGTTTCCCTCCCACCATACTGTAGAGATGCCGACATGAGGAGCAGTCTTCATCATGTCTCTATTCGGCACGCCGGCTGCGTAGAGCATAGCCTGTGCTCCTGGGAAGTCATGGTCCTTCGTCAAGGTGGCCGACCACCTGTTCAGCACGAGCGTTCCATCTCTGAGAGTACCATGGGGAATGGAGGGAAACTCGATATATCTTGGCTCCTCTGGAACGTGCTCCGGAGCAGACATGGTGACTATAAAGGATAGGGAGCGGTCAATGGTTCGTAGGTACGGAATATGCAGGTCACCTCAGGTTGCAGGCGCGTATATGAACTCTGAGAGCTGTCTGACGGGGGATATATGATAACAAGAAATAAATTTATAAAAGGAGGCTTTCCGGGTGAATTGGTTGGGCTATAATGGGCTATTCCAGGTCTATAATTGTGTTCAGCCGGAGGAGGGGGATAGCTCTCAGTAGAAGTTCCAGTAGGATGCTGAACAATGGCCTGGTGTGCTCCGACGATGAGGGGTTACCCCCACTATGAGGGACATCGGGAACCCCACTAGTCCCGTTCGCTCTTTCTGTTTTTCCTGTCTGTAATTCCAAACGGGACGGACGTCATTGGCTGGGAGGTGGGACGGCATTAAACACGGCATTCGTGTTATATTACAATCTCACGGGATATCTTGCAATATCAACAGAAGGGCCTCGTCAGAGAATTTAGGACTTGCGTACAATTCTCGTGATTTTTAATCGGGTTGTCGCAATCACGTGATATGGAGCGGAACCTTGGCGCAGGACGGTGGCAGAGGAACCCAGCGGAACCGAGCGGAGCCGAGCGGAGTCGAGCGGAACCCAGCGGGACCCAGCGGGACCCAGCGGACCCAGCGGACCCAGCGGAACCCCTCTCTCCCCAACATGCAACTACCCCGCCCCACTGTGAAGAGCAAGTTACTCGTAAAGTGAGTGGAGTACCAAATAGCAAAAGGTACATATATGATACTTGCCATAAAGACTAAATACAGTATTATTTACAAGTACACTCCCGTACCACTCCTAGTAGATCCAAAACTGTAAGTTACTCGTTTTCGAGTTTCAGCCTTGTTCCCAAGCTAAGGCCCGCCTGCCTGCTCGGTTCGAGGTCCCAAACAACTTCTCAAGCCTCAAATCCTCCCATCAACACCACCAAATCCATCAACCATGGCCTCTCCCTCTCCCCTAGAGCACGCCAAAGCGGCCATCCGTGACAGCCGTCCGCCCGTCACCGACGATCTCACCTATCTCACCATCGTGCAATCGCACTTGTCGCCCGAGGTTCTGCCCGCGCTCAATGACGTACTTCAGGATGTCGAGCTCACTCAGAGAATTGGTTGGGACCTCGTCCACATGCTGCTCCCACTCCCGGGGTCCGCGCCGTGCTTGAAGACTGTGGCACGACTGGGAAACCCAAGAGAGGTTATTCTTCAAGTTACCGAAGCGTTGAGGTTGCTGGTATTAGACAAGCCGGTGGAGGAGGAGGACAACGAGGCCGCGGAGGAGAAGGCTGCCGAGACCGAAGATGCTAAGAAGACTGAGAAGACCGAAGAGGCTGAGCCGACTCGCGATGCGCTTGTTGCGTCACCAACCGAGGCCGAGATACCAGAGCCAACAGAGGTTGACAAGTTCTGCCTTCTCGTTTCCATGCTGGCCACACTCCATCCAAGAATCAAGACAAGATACCCCTCGCGCTTCCTCTCAGCCTCTCTGATGGCAATTCTCAGCTCTTACCGCCCGTCAAGCCAGGCCACCCATGCCATCACTGCGTTTGCGCAGACACTCTCGGGGAACAAGAGGCCTCCGCTCCCAACGCGCAAGTCAAGTCTCTCAATACAGGACCTTACAATCGCATCAGACGAAAAGGATGAGAAGGCTCCAGACCCGGAGGCAGCAGTAGAAGACCCAAAGGAGGAAGCCATACAGAAGAAGCTCGTACAGTCGTTTGTCACACATATTATAGAACTATATGTCAAAGACAACAGCTTGGATTGGTCCGCGCGGCTCCAAGAGCACTTCGCGCTGGACAAGATGGTGCCAGGGAAGAAGAATTTCGGAGAGGCTTTCAGAGAAGACTTGAAGTTGCAGGAGCGTGAAGTTCTCCTCGGGAAACTAGTGGTATGGCCCTTACATTTACATTTTTCTTTCCCTCCTAACACCTCCAGGCCCTCGCACGCGACGTTGGCCTCAACGGCGTCGACTACCTCTTCAACGCACCCGAACAAGACCTCCCCACCCCACCCAACGAACCCGAGAGCGAAGACTTCTCCCCCACCTCCCCCGACGACGTCCCCCTCTCCCTCACTGGCTGCCTCTTCCTGACCGCCAACGCTATCTTCTCCTCCGTCATGTTCTCGAACACCAACGTCACCCTCCCCGCCCTCTCCATCTTCCCCTCCCTCTCCCTCCTAGTCCAAAAATTCATCGGCACCACCGGCCTCGAAACCTCCGGCACTGAATCCCCCCCCATCATCGACGCCATCCTCTCCATCGGTCTCTGGCTCGAACATACCGACCACTTCGTCGCCGGCCCCCTCGAACCAACCGACTACCTTCAGCTCCTCCAGACTCTCTCCCTCGTCTCCGCGAACTGCCCCGAGCCCACCCTCCGCCACGCGGCACACATCCTCACCTCTAACATCCTGCACGCACACCCCACAGACCGCCTCCGCCTCAACTTCATCTCCGACACACTAGAGCACTGCCCCTTCGAGCCCCTCCGCGCCTCCGCAGTCGGCTGGCTCAAAGAAGAGCTCGTGCGCGCACACACCCGCAAGTCCGATGACCTCTTCGCCACCCCCGCCGCCGTGGCAGCATTACAACCCTACCTGTTCCCGTACGAGAGCATCCTAGACGCCGAGACGGATTCGGAAGTATGGGAGGACTTCCGGTGCACGTTCCCGTTCCATATGGCGGCGCTGAATTTGATCTTCTTCTTGAATTCGGAGGATTATAAGAGTGTGGTGCCGGAGGGGAGTATGAGTGTGATTGAGGAGGTTTATTTGCAGCCGCTTAGGACGGCGAGGGGGAGGTTGGAGAAGGCGCTTAAGGAGGGGGGGGAGCTGGAGAAGGTGTTTGGGGAGGAGGTGAGGGGAGGGTTGGCTGAGGTGCGGTTGTTGGGGGATAGACTGGATATGTGTCTTGAGCAGCAGTCGTAGGGTGTGGGGTTTGGTGTGTGGCGGAGAATGCAGGTTATGAGATGAGATATGATGGATATGCCGTTATTATGGATGCCTTGCAAAGAGGGAGGCCTGCGTGGGTTTTCGGATATGGTGGGTGTGCTTTTGGTGCATCTATGGCGTTTTATACTGAGATGGTAGTTTATGAAGGGAGGTTTATTATAACTCTTTTATCTCGTTGTATAAGGTGAATATGAGATTTGAAAGAAGTGGTGCTTTTGATCAGAATAGTCGTATCCAACTGGTATTCGCGACTGTCGATGGATTGAATAATTCCAATAAATGCCCCCGCCAGCGAGAAGTAAAGTAACAGCCAGAAAGGAAACCTATAGCGAGAGAGGCAATAAACCTCCCTGACGTCATGTGAAGATATTTATCCATCCAGCCTCGCAACCAAAATCCACCCCTCCTCCCACCACCACAAGGCTGACGCCCGAAGCGAGAACAGCGCATCAAACCAACCCCGCCAACAACCCCGCGTTTCTCGCGACGAAAGCCATCCCTCTCCCACTCAGCACAAGAGCACCAACAATATGCGGCTCATCAAGCAGAATATCGAGCGCGACGGTTCGGGGACGGTGGTTCTCCTCCCCGAGGAGCCTGAGGATATGGTAAATTTCCCCCCTTCGACTTCCCCCACCCCCACCACGACCCTCCCCCCATCCACCCCCCTTCCCAAACCACAGACCACAGTCCCACACTAACCCCCTCCCAGTGGCACGCCTACAACCTCATCTCCCCCCTCGACCTCCTCCGCGCCTCCGCCATCCGCCGCATCACCACCGAATCCGCCACCGGCTCCACCTCCAGCACCCGCGTCCACACCACCCTCGCCATCCGCGTCACCTCTCTCGACTTCGACGCGCAAGCCGGGCAACTCCACGTCTCCGGCCGCGTCGCCGAGGAAAACAAACACGTCAAAGTCGGCGCGTACCACACCCTCGACCTGGAACTACACCGGAACTTCACCCTGGAGAAGGCCGAGGAGAATGGGGGGTGGGATAGCATTGCCCTGGATGTTGTCAGGGAGGCGGTTAGGGTCGATAAGGAGGGCGCGGTGCCGGCGGTGGTGATGCAGGAGGGGTTGGCGAATATTTGTCTGATTACGGAACATCAGACTATCCTGAGGCAGAGAGTTGAGATCGCTATTCCGAAAAAGAGGGCGGGGCGCGCGGGCGATCATGATAAGGGGCTTGAGCGCTTCTTTCACGCTGTGCTGGAGACGTTGGGGCGACATGTAGATATCTCGCAGCCGCGGCCGCTGCTGATTGCTTCCCCTGGCTTTACGGCGGCGGGGTTCGTGGAGTACGTGCTTGATGATGCGAGGAGGCGGAATGATAAGGCGGTGTTGGGGAATAAATCCAATTTCGTGATCGTGCACAGTAGTTCTGGGCATTTACACAGTCTCACCGAGGTGCTGGCCGCGCCGGAGGTGATGGCGCGGTTGGCGGATACTAAGTATGCGAGGGAAACGCGACTGATGGAGGAGTTTGCGAAGATGTTGCGGAACGAGGATGGGCGTGCCTGGTACGGGAAAGGGGAGGTGGAGAAGGCTGTTGCGAAGGGGGCGGTGGGGGTTGGTGGGGGGGTGTTGTTGATTTCGAATCAGTTGTTTAGGAGTCAGGTTATTGGAGAGAGGAAGAGGTGGGTGACGCTCGTGGATCGGGTGAGGGAGGAGGGGGGGAGGTGAGGGTGCTGAGTAGTGATCATGAGAGCGGGAAGAGGTTGGAGGGGTTGGGGGGTGTGGCGGCCATTTTGACGTTTCCATTGGAGGATCTGGATGAGGAAGAGGAGGGGGAGGGGGGGGGAGAGGAGGGTGGTGAGGAGGCGATTTGATTGTAGATATGAGGTTTCTTTGAAAATGGGGGTGGGAGAGGTGCGAGGTTATATAGTGAGATATTGGATACCCACAGTACCCTCTCGGATGGAGTGCAGGCAAAAGGATTAAAATAAAGATAAAAAATGCAAAAGACTCGTCAGATCTCGGCGTATGTTTTGAGATCCGATGAGGAGAAAATCACTTTGATTTTTCTTTTTGGTGTTATGTTGATTTGTGTTGATCGTTTCCAAACTCTTTCTTTCTTTCCTTTCCTTGCCGGGACTCGAATCTATAACCTCCCTTTCCTCCGCTGGCCAGATTGTCCAGACAGTGGTACTTCCACTGCGCCACTGTGCCGCTTGAATGGAGGAGGAGTTAAGTTGGGTTATAAAGGCGCTCTCGCCTGTGGTGGGGAGTTGGCCTGAGGATTGGGGGTTGGCTATAAGGGAAAGGGGGGGATTGGGTTTAGCGGTGGAGGGAGCGGTAAGCGGGGGGAAGGGGCAATTGTGGTACTACTGGGAGAACTGCAATCAGAGAGAGCGGTCAGAGAGAGATTTATAGACTTCTTATGCGGGTTTATATTTTGATATCACTTGCAGCGTCTTGACTGGATACACGTGGCAAGACAACACTACTAGGTTGGAGACCACCACCACTTGGGTCGACAGCAGATTAAAGGGCATCAAGCATTCCTTTGATCATATTCCAACACGGCTCCGAAAACACTTCTAAAAAACGCCAAAACCGCCGCCGTGGGTATATCATATCCTGACCTCCCCCCAAAAATACAATGCCAAGTCCAATCCATCCTTTGGAGCTCCGCCAGGCCTCCAACTATCCAGACATAAAGTAACAATGCAATATTTCTCTCATACCCGCTGTTCCAAAGCGTTTTCGAGAAATTTGACAAGGCACAACCACCAACACCCTTACATAAACGCATACGCATCTTCCGCATTTGCGACTGCATTTGCATCATCATCCAAGCAGCGTTGGATGAAACTCTCATGTTTCTCCGACTCGGTCTCAGATTCAGTCTCAGTCTCGTAGTCTCGTGCAAATGGGGTTTCCAGCTTATGACCAAAGGCGATCATTGAAGCTTCAGCCTCCTCGTCGTCGAAATCATCACTGTACTCGTCACTTTCAATCCCATCCATCAGCTTCGTCAGTTGGCTTGCGTTTAGGCTCTCTAGTTGCACTGATACATCATCTGCGCCAACCTCTAGCCTGGCGGCATCTTGACTGGCTCGCCTGGCGCTGGGCGTGTGCCGTTGAGATGGCTGTCTAGTGCAGAGTAGTTCTCTTTCAATCCTCATATTCTCCAAACGCAGCTTTGCCGCCTCGTCATCTACCTTGCCTTGAAGTTTACTCTCGTGAATGGCCGCAGCAAACAGATCTTCCTCCTTCTCGACAAAGAATCTTGGTTTGCGCGCTCGCCTCACATCCCACGGCGTAGGTGGTGGCGCCGGCACTGGTGATATCTTGCTTGGCGACTCAAGCTCTCGCAATTCTTGCGACGAGAACATCAATTCACGAGAGGACATCCATGGAAAATCGTCACCCAACATTGGTTGTGCTGGTTCCATGAGGATCGGTCGTGCTACCACGCTGTCCCTTCCAATTTCACGAGCAACTTGTGTGTTGGATGGGATATCGTCATCTTCAATATCTTCAAGCAGCTCGCGCAGTTCTTGCGATGGGCTGGGGAAGAAATCGTCAAGGTGATCGGCAAGGAATAGTTGCGTGCTTGTTGGTAAATTGAACGGCGACACTTTCGGTCCTGCGTGGGAGGGTAGCAGGCTGGGCTTGAGGAAAGGCTTCGAGCGAGTGAAGGATGATGGTAGTGCCTTTGCTGACGCATTCCGTGCGTGCTTTGAAATATCGTTTAAAGGGAGACGATGGCTAGAGCCAGCCGCCCCAATACCTTGCACAGTTCTCTGTGACAGGGGGTTGTTAGTACTTGGCGCTGGCATGTTCTTGCCTTGCGAGCGTATAGGCGTCGACAACATTGTGCTGCGAGGAAGACGTATAATGGAGGTTGGCACAAACATGACCGAAGCTACGGCAGCGGTATTGGGCTTGGGAACAGGTTTGCTCATCAACCGTAATGCTGTTTGATTTTGTGAAAAGGGATTCGAGGATGTCAATTCCAGTGAAACCCCTGAACAGTCAAACTCTATCCGAGGCCGTGGCGTCCTCTGTAAAACCGGCGATGCTAGTTGCCGCTTTGGTGGTGACGTAGGGAACGCTGTTGGGTTGGTCGCGATGACTGGACATGGGTCATGTTGAGGTGAATACACAACAGTAGTTTTAGTGATATTGGCTTGTGCCTTCTCCGGGGCTTCTTTTGTCTCCAACGCTGGTAAAGATTGGGCTGCGGCTAGCGACCTCTCTCCTGCATCAAACGATTCGGAAAGTAGCTGATGCGCCGCTGCAAGCTCTAGGAAAATGTCATCATCGTCTAGGAAATCCTGCGAGCTAGTGAAATACTGAGTGTTCGAAGGCAGTTTTGGGTCGTCAAGCTTAGGTACTGGATGTTCTTGTGATTCGGTTTGGACTTCTTGGTCTTCATGGGCAGTCGGTTCTGCCTGCACTTTTGGGCTTGCTTGAACTTCTTGTTCTTCTTGAGCTGCTGGATCTGCTTGCACCTCTGGTCTCGCTTGAACTTCTGGCCCCAATGAGTCTTCCTGATCAAGTTGAAGTTCTGGTTCCGGTTGGTCTTCAAGTTGTGGCTGGGCTTCGGGTTCCGATTGAACTACCAGCTCTCGTTTAAGTTCTAGCTCCGGTTCTTCCTGGTCTTGCAGAATTTCTGCCTCTAGTTGTGCTTCCGGGCTATTTTCCTTCTCTGCTCTAACGACAGGGGCATATTCCAGAGGCCTGGGCCTATCCTCTTGTTGTGCATCTTCCTCCCCCTCCTTGGTATCGCATAACGTTTTTATTGCCGAGGCATCAAACTGGGCTTCAGAAATGTCGGCCTCTCTCTCTTCGATATCCTCCTCATCCGTATCATCTTCAGCTCCATCCATGGCAAACCTCTTCGGCACCGGCTCCTCGCCATCGTCATCACTTTCATCCCTCCCCCACTCTTCTTCCTCCTCCACATCCTTACCCCTCCCCCTCTTCCCCAGCCCCAAAAACCCCGTAATCCTCCCCTGACTAGGCCTCACCCACCTACTTTTCTCCGGAATCCCCGCCTTCTTCCTCTCCGCCCTCTCCGCCTCCTCCTTCCCATCCTTCTTCGCCTTCACAGCCCTCGCCTTCGCCTGCGCCTTCTCCCTCTCAAACTCCCTCTTCTGCGCCGCCAGCTCCGCAGCCTCCATGCGCTTGCGCTCCTTCCAGCTCATTTTCGGTATATTGTTGGCTTTTGCGAAGGCCTTCTTGGCTTGTTTGCTCGTCATGGGGGGGCGCCGCGAAGTTGTCATCACTGGGCCCCCGTCGGCGATGGCGATTTTGCTTTGGTGGGTTGCCATCGTGGCCTACGCCTATCCCGTAGCCCTAACTATTTCGGAGATAATCGGGCATGTGAGCGGTGCATTTGGTTGAGTCTTATGTGCGATAGTTGTGATATTTGATTATGTTTATAGTGTAAATATGTAAATAGAAGCAACGGCGGCGGTTGTTGTGGTTGGTATTTTAGCGCGAGGCTGGAGACACTCAGGTACCACGTACCACGAGGCTGACATTTGTCAATCGGTGCGGGGTTTCATATCTCATAAACCTCGTCGTCATTGCAGAATAATCACAATAACACATTGGATAGACTTGATTTAATTAAATGCATCAGTGTAGGTTTGAAAGGAACTGTTACTGAGCTGTAATATGATTTATAGTAAGTAAGCCCAGGCACAAAATGTTGTGTTTGTTGTAACTGCTGGTGAGCGCGTGACGTATGTACTTTGACGAGATGAGATTGAGGCTTGTTCACAAGATCTACCAAAACACAACCAGCAAAACGAACACGGACACATCTTGTTATATAATAGAGTAGGAAGATTCATTTCAATTGAGCTAAAAACAAACAAGTAGCTTCAAAGAGCGTAAAATCATGACTAAACTGGGTAACGTGTGGACCATGCCATCATCCCAACATACACTGAGATCTATCCGATCTATAAACTCCAAGCAATGCTCAGACATCTATCCCATCAACAACAACGCCCTTAGTCCAATTATGCTGCAAAATGCGCGCAACCTCATTCGCCGTGTCAACGCTAACCATGATGCTAACTAAATACAACGCCGCATCCATGCCACACCCGGTGCCGCCGGATGTGATAACCCGCAAGCCGCCCAACAACATCGCGGCACGACGAGCATTGGATTCGCGCCTGGTGTTTGATTCCTTCCAGGCGTTCGATCCCTTGCGGGCATTTGATGGACGACGAGCATCAGACTTCTTCCTGATGTATGGGTTCTCATCGGGGTCTTCGCCGAGGTCGAAACGAAGGTTGTTGACAACATATCGCTCCTCCAAGACGTTGGTGCGATCAGTCAGATCACGCTGGGCAACCTGGGAACAGATGTTCTCAAATTTGGTATAGAAATCTGGGTGGGTGGTGGCGGACAGGCCAGAAAGAGTACCAACCTGGGCGAGGAGGAGGCTGGCAGTACCAACGGCCATGAGAGTGCGCTCCTTGTCGGGATACTTCTGCTGGACATCGGAGAAAGCCTTGATGACCTTGAGAGGCTGGGACTTGTTCTTGATGATAGTCTCAACGTCACCGCCGGGGACGATCAAAATATCGAAGTCTTTAAGGTGTTTGTGGATCTCCTCAAAGGAGGCATCGGACTTAAACATGACACCTTGCTCAGACTCGATGGTAGGAGTGTCGGATGCATAGGTGCAATCAAAAGCTCCAGTGCCTATGAGTGTCAAGATTAGCCGGAGCACGAGACACGACATAGGAACAATGGACACTGAGGGGTGAATTATGAGATAAGGATTATGATAAAGTGATAGCTAGAGACTTTTAAAGTGAACTTACTATCATCATTGATGTTGTGGTTGGCCTTGTTCAAAATCTCCAGAGGTCCAAGGACGTTGAGGGCATCCATTCCTGGGTAGAGAGCGAACAAGACCTTCACCACCGGAATGGTCCCAGTCGTGTTTTCCATGGTTGCGATGAGTGTGGAATTGTGAGAACCGAAATATTGAAACAAATATGAGTTTGAGATGAAGCTGCTATTGAAGAAGCTTCTTATGGGATGATATTCGGAAGTGTTTTGATGGATTCACAGATTGTAATTGATCAAAGATGGTGAGGGGAAGTGATGATGGAGGTGTGTCTTGCGGACTGAGCGAGGAGGAGGGTCTTGTGCCTAGTCGACAGGGAAATGCGGGGTTTTGCCAGGGTGAGCTGTTAGGGGCAGGCATTGGTCGTTTTAGCGTGATGTGCTAACTGGTTGGAGAAAACCATCTCGTCATTCAGAATGCGGGGGATCACCTGATCAAATACTGTTTTGGCTAAACCAGCATATATGTCACGAGCAGCATCACGTGCAAACTCTAATCACACGCGCTACAGTGCCAAGGCGGAGGGGAGGGTCTTCACTTTGAAGTTAAGGCTCTACAAGTAGCAAATGAACAGAAAAAGAGAAGGGAAAGGAAGTGTAAGAGGCGTATAATGCAAGGTGGTAGTCTCCGTACGAGAGGGAGAGGGAGAGGATATCCTTTAGAGTGCTAAGGTTGATGCTCAAGTCCGTATGGAGGTGGTAAGTGAGACGACTTAGCAGGTGGGTTCTACAGGCCGACAGCGGCGCTGTGGAATATGTGGCACTATGGGGCATAATGCCCGTACGTGCGAGAGGCGCTAGGAATGAATTACAGTCGAATATAGGTCATCATAAAGGGTGGTGTAGTAGTAGTTGTAGTAATAGTCAATTTTTTGGTGTTTTGGTGGGCGACTTGCTTTGTGTGGGCGACTCCTCTGTGAAATACGTTATATCATTTCTGATTTAGATACCCATGTGTGTCATTCAGTCTTTCCGGCTTTCTTTCCCTTTGAGGCCTTGTTTGCTAGGAGTTTGAACTTCGATAGCACCTTTTCCCTAACGCTTTTGAGGTCAAGCGTCTCCGCTTCATCCACGCCCACAAATCTCCTCACCAGGAGATTGAAGACGAACCCAAATGCAAGTGCCATGACTGTACTCGTGAATATGATGACATTGTACGGCATGCTGAAATCTGGCGTGGGAAGAGGTAGTAGCAGGGAGGTGGTGCGAATTGACGTGTTCCCGATATTGATGACTGCCGCTGGTACATCGAAACCGCGATTGGCATCGGGCGGATACTCTGTATACCGCAGAATAGCCTTCTCGAAATCATAACTGAGAACAACTGTCGAGTTTGCTGGCACGTCCATTTTAATTTCAAGTTGTGTACCACGCTGTCGGTCAAGCGCTGGGCGGTAGTACATCTCTTTGATAAGGTCACTTGGCTCGCCATTAACCTTTACCCTCAATGTGTGCAAGTATACTTTCATGAACCACGGCAATGATTCCATGTAGATGATTTCCACAGTCTCGGTGGGCGAGGGGTTCTTGAGTATAGCTTGAACTCCTCCTCGCTCTTGGCCATATCCGTTAAAAGAGCGATCGGCGTAGAGTAATGGCTGCTCAAAAGGCGTTGGCTTTGCGTGTTGGGCTGGTAAATTCAGCTCGAATATCTCGTCCGAGAGTCTATAGCAGCGCATGAAACCAGAGACGTCTTTGCGTTCAACAGCATTGCCCGATGTGTAAACCTCGGCATCGTTATCGATATTGATGCAGACTGACTCAGCATCTTCCTCGGCGAGTGGACATGAACCCTTCAATGGGTGTCCGAATATCTGGGATAAAGACCAATCCTCACCCTGTGCTTCGTCGAGCGGGAAACACGTGTGGTCGTTGCTGTATCGCTTCGAGGTATCGCACTTGAGTTCATGATACGGAACTGGACGTGGGATTGGGTTGTCTATCGTACTGTTAACATTGTCCAACGCATGGTTGTGGATTTATAATGTACCTCTTGGCCGCTTCGACCTCTGAATGTCCAACACCATGTCAATCGTCTGGGTAATCTCCAATCCACCCTCAATGGGTCTAACATCAACGCTCATGCTCTGCCAACTCGCATCGAATAGCTTATGTCCGTCTAGCAGGCTGCTAATCCCTGCCTTGCCCTTGCATGGTAAGAGCTTCAAGAACGGCGTCAAGTTCTCGGTGCAGACTACCTCTCTCGGCAATGTCCCGTGAAGGAGGTGTAGGTTCTGTAGCGACGCCTCGCTATGGTCGCCCCGTGGCTCAAACGACATCACCGGCCGTGTAGTGCGAGTTGAATCAATGAAGTTCAAGGAGGCGCAGAAGAGACCAGAAAGCGCATTCGTGAGAGTAAGCCAACGGCCATCGGCCCTATCCAGCGCATTAGCATTTTTAGTTTCATCCAAATCAATTCCAGTAAACATTAAACTCACTCCTCATCGTTATCTGCCTCCACCCAAGCCCATAGTTCTACACCAGTTCCTCCCTCTCTTTCCCCTCCCCATGGTCTCGCGCCCCAACTCTCAGCATCCCAGCGTCCCAGGCTAAACCTCAAATGAAGCTCTCTTGTGTTTGCATGCTGTAAGATCTGCCCCAAACTGCGCGGGAAGTAGCGAAAGTTCTTCAGTTCAAAGGCCTCAGCTGTGGTATTCGCGCGGAAGTTGAATGATGCGAGGACGGAGCTCGGTGGTAGGGGGCGGAGGAGCAATTGTTCGTGGTATTCGGACGCCTGGACCGGCGAAATAAAAGACGTTAATCCAGCGCCGATTAAGACCAGTAATGACCGTAGATACATAGCAGACTTGCCTACAGCTTATGCTGAGGCACGGGTTTGCGGGTTCATTGATACCATTGAATTATGGGGCGAGGCCAAAGGTGCATCTGTGGCTCGATGCTAGCGTGTATAGCCTCGCCGCAGGGCTGAAATTTATCGCGACCTTCCCCCTCGCGACCTTCATTATCAACGACAGCTGCGTCGCTGTCAGTTCAACAACACATCATCATGGCGGCAGAACAAAGGAAGCTGCTTGGTACGTATACCTTTATCTGTTTCCTCAGCATCATCTACTTCTCTGCTTTCACATCTCGCAATGACCTTCAACTAATCCATCACAGAGCAGCTCATGGGCGCCTCGTCCTCGACACGCTCCGCCCAACTCTCCATCACCGACCCCAAAATCTGCCGCTCGTACCTCGTCGGCACCTGCCCTCACGACCTCTTCACAAACACCAAGCAGGACCTCGGACCCTGCCCAAAAGTGCACTCCGAACCACTGAAAGAAGAATACCTCGCCACGCCATCAAAGTACTCCTTCGAGTTCGACTACCTGCGCGACCTCCAGAAGTACATCGACGACTGCAACCGGCGCATCGACACTGCCCAGCGGCGCCTCGAGAAGACCCCCGACGAGATCCGCCAAACCAACGCCCTGCTCAAGCAGATCTCCGACCTCGCAGCCTCCATCCAGACCGGCCTGCTCGAGATCGAAGTCCTCGGCAGCTCGGGCCTCGTGTCGCGCGCCCTCGACGAGCATGTGCGTATTCGCGCGGCGCTGCTGACCAAGTCGGAGCATGAGGCGAAGCTGAAGGCGTTATCGGATACGTCAGGGCCCAGCGGACACCAGAAGTTGCAAGTCTGTGATGTGTGTGGCGCGTACCTGTCGAGGCTGGATAATGACAGGAGATTGGCGGATCACTTTTACGGAAAGATGCATTTGGGGTATGCGCAGATGCGGAGGGAGGCGGAGAAGTTACAGAAGGAGCTTAAGGGACGTCAACCGCCACCGAGAGCTGAAGATGATAGGGATAAGGGGTATGGAGGCGGGTATGATGACGGGGGATGGGGAGGCAGAGGCGGCGGATTTGGAGGGAGGGGCGGTGGACGAGGCGGAGGTTTCAGAGGTGGGAGGGGGAGGGGAGGGTTTGGTAGAGGAGGATGGTGATTTACATGGAGCAGCGAATCGGCGAAATATTAGGCGTACACTGACTTGGGGCGGCGTTGAGGAAAGGATTTCAAGAATTGCAAGTTATGATGGGCACAGAGGACTTTGGTTAATGAACCGATCAAGTGTATTATTAAACGGGATAGTCACGTTGTTACCGAAAGCTGCTTCTTTCGTCTCTTTGTTTCTCACCCATTCATTGCAGGTGAACCTAGACTATCCGAAGGCAACACGAATCTATTACAAGATACGACAGTTGAGGGGTGAGTCTATCGTATACGCATTTCCAGAAGATTTTAAAGGTTTTATACCTCCAAGTTCGAGCGTAAGTCTCCGTCTCCAACTACCATGCCCCCGACGTCAATAGATCTGTGGTTTTTCTGCTCGCAATACAAGAGGCCGTGCTATTACTGCAGCTACATGCACATTCCAGTCGTTGATGGACGGGTCTGATCCTCCACGGAATGAGATCGAACGAACTACGAGAGGCCTCTGCCCCCTTTGTTTTTAGCGGGGAGGCTATCAACAGCTATTGGGTTTGCCTCTTGCCCTGAGCATTTAATGTCAAGTCGCTCTTCTCTCTTTCATGCCTGGATCTTGGATGTCATGTGCATATTGCAGAATCTATGTTTCGCGCTCAGGCAAGTAAGGTTATACGTATTGGTGTCTTTAAAGGGATAGAGCTCCTATAATACACCCGCCCCCTTAGTAAGCAACCATATCATTAATCCCATCCAACTCACGTTGGAAGTTCCTATGCTCCGAAATATTATACGCAAACGTATCAACAAACTTCATCTCCCCTTTTACCTTCTCCAAGCCCTCCCTTATACTCTGTGGCTTCTCCCCCAACCCCCCAGCAGTCACAACACCATAGCAGTCAACAACCTCTCCGGACCCACTAAACACCATTCCCTCGACACCAACAGCTTTTTGCACAAACGCCACCGCGCTCCCCGTCGCCCCAATAGCCTTGAGATGCCCGAATGCCTCGCGCACCCAGTGCATAGCTCGTCCACTCTTCTCAAGGGCGGCCACATGAGCGCCGCCAGGGATATAGAGAGCGTCAAAGGCAACGCTGCGAATTCCCTCCCAATGGTGGTCAGTCTGTGTCTCCCTGCCCTCGCTCGCCTTGACAGCTCCCCTCCTTGGCCCGATCGTGGCGACAAACGCTCCAGCAGCGGTAAGAGCCGCTTTGACAGCTTCATACTCGGCGAAGTCATAGTCATCAGCCACCAAGATCGCCACATTGCGGCTGACAATCGTGGACTTCAACCCCTGAGCACGGGGTGAGAACTCCAGCTGGCTGAGCCCCTTAGAAGTTTGGCCGTTGTTCGGGTGACCAGCCTTGGAGGGAATTGGCGCGCCGACAGTTTCAGCAACTGCTTTGGCAAGTCCGAGAGAGATGTCACATAGACGTTCGACCAAGCGTCTGTACACGATCGGGTCATCGCAGTGGTCGAGTTCGAAGGCCAGAGCCTTACGGACATGCAATTTCTCAATGGGCGAGAGCGAGTTGTAGAACAGCTGTGCCTGGTTGAAGTGCTCCTTAAATTTGGCGGAGTGAAGGCGCACTTTCATAGCTGCGATCTTCTCGGGGAAGTCGATGTAGCCGCCGTCTTTGGCTTCGGAGGCGGGTGGGACAACGGATTTGCGGTTAGGCCAGTAGTTCATATTGCCCGGGGTGGTTTTGTGGCGGAGGGCGCCGTCACGGTGGTGGTTCATCACGGGACAGATGGGACGGTTGATGGGAAGCTCTTGGAAGTTGACTCCGAGGCGTGAAATCTGAGTGTCAAAGTAGGAGAAGTTGCGTCCTTGGAGGAGAGGATCATCTGAGAACCCGATACCCTGCGATGTATTAATAACTGTTCATAAGGCCTCATGGCGAGTGAAGACTTACAGGAACCACGTGCGCGGTGCAGAATGCAATCTGCTCAGTCTGCGTGAAAAACTCATTGACGTTACGGTTGAGCTGCATCTCACCGACATAGCGAACTGGGAATATATCCTCCGGCCAGACCTTAGTGGCATCGAGGATGTCGAAGTCGAACTCATCCTGGCGAGATTCTGGGCAGATTTGGACACCGAACTTCCAGGATGGATAAGCGCCCTTCTTGATGGCGTCCCAGAGGTCGCGGCGATGGAAGTCAGGGTCATTTCCTGCGAGCTTCAGAGCTTCGTCCCAAACCAACGAATGCACGCCGAGAGTTGGAGTCCAGTGGAACTTCACGAACGAGCGGACGCCTTCGGTATTGGTAAGGGTAAAGGTGTTGACACCAAAACCCTGCATCATGCGGAACGAGCGAGGGATAGCCCTGTCGCTCATCGCCCACATGAACATGTGCGTTGCCTCAGAATGCAGATACTGGAAATCCCAGAAGTTGTTATGAGCGCTCTGGGCTTGCGGGATCTCGGAGTCGGGCTCGGCCTTGCCAGCGTGAATAACGTCTGGGAATTTTATGGCGTCCTGGATAAAGAAAACTGGAATATCATTCCCGACGAGATCCCAGTTTCCCTCCTCAGTGTAGAATTTGGTTGCGAACCCGCGCACATCGCGAACAGTATCGGCGCTGCCACGGTTTCCAAGGACGGTCGAGAACCGGACAAAAACGGGGGTGGTACGAGATGTATCCGTGAGCACTTTGGCGTGGGTGACGTCTGCGAGGCTCTCATAAAGCTTGAACGTCCCGAAGGCGCCCGAACCACGAGCGTGGACTACTCTTTCTGGGATACGCTCATGATCAAAGTGCATAATCTGACATCAGTTAGCTAAAGATATCAAGTAGACGACGCGAGGGCTTTGAAGAGGGTAGTCCATGATATGGACGCCGCTCATGGAACATTCTAACATACCTTCTCCCTGGCAAAATTATCCTCCAGCAACAGAGGGCCTTGTCTGCCATTTGTCGAAGCTGAAAGCCAGTTATCAGTGTCGGGCTCTTTGACGCCGAAGTCACTTGTCAGTTTTGTCTTATTAGTCTGTTCAACGAGGTCATTCTTGATGTCTGCAACCTTCTTGTTGCCAGCCAATGCATCCTTCGTGGTATGGACCGTTTCGCGGAGCACGGATTGCAACATGATGATAGGAAAGATAAGTCGTATAATGATAAATAAAGTCCTTGAGAGGAAAATTTTGATAAATATGAAAAGCGGCCAAGTTACGAGATCGAGGCGGCCAGCTTGAACATGAAAGCAATAGCACAGATCTGAGAGGAAGATAACGGATCATATACTTAGCTATCATATGGCTGGCTAAAAGATCCAATGAGAATACTTTGGTTTGCAAGTCAGAATCGTAAAATGACGTTACTATTGCCAATGAGCTGCTATGCGCTGACGTCGGCGGGACGAGATTATATGTGGGATCCATGGCTATAAACACCGCAAATCCGGGGTTGGGAGTTGAAGTAACACATGTCAAACGATGGGTAGTTAGCCTCTCAGAATCAATGGAATTAATAATAAATTCTTCTCATTCCGTTCACACGAGAAAATACTTTACATTATACCTGATCATGGTCCTGCCAGTGTGTTCTTCGGGGCTAATCATAATCCACGGAACTGTTATCAAAATGCCCAAATATTAACTTGGAGCTAACTATGAGGTAACGAGGTAAGTTACTGGTGTTTTGCTAGCAAAGTTACATCACGTGACTGTTATTAAAACCCTTAATAACTGTTTAAGTAGGCTATGTAAAAGTATAACGTATTTCACAGGGGAAGCGATCACTGAACTTCCCACCTAAAATTGAAATTTACAAGATAACAACTGCATAATATATTCTAAAAATGTGTGTGTATCCTTATATATACACGTAGATTCTTTATTTTAAGCTTTAAAGCAATTAGACTAGTAGATATTGAAATATAAAGACCTAGTCTAAATTTCAGTGCCTAAACTTAATATCTTAAGAACTACTAAATAGATTATTCCTAAATGATTAGGTACAATTCAACTAAATAGGACAGGCTAGAAATACATTTTTAATATATATTATGAAGTTGTTGTTGAGTTATTATCTTGTAAATTTCTCAATTTTAGGCACCTGGCCCTTTACTACGGGCTCCTCCACAAATTAATCATTTCAATGCGGAAAGAATTGACGGTCTTCCTACTGCCGCGTTGATATGCTGGGCAATCAACTCTGTTGATTAAAAGCTTCAGCCAAGATAGATGCAAAGCTTGTCCAATTCAGGCCCAAAGCTTGTGCCTGGATTTGCAGCCGGTCAACCGTGAAAGGAGGAAGACTGTAATGTATAAATGAGAGTAAAATTCCGTTTAATTCACTGTCTTCGTTCTGTTCTTCATTACATCGCAGCAGCTTTCCCTCTCTTTCACATCCTCAAACTTTGTTCATCATGAAGTACTCCATCTTCGCTGTTATCCCCCTTGCACTGGGAGCCAGCGCTGGTACTCCCTGTACTGTCACCAAATATGTATCAATTTCTTCTGCTGTTGCATCATGCACAGAAATTGTATTGTCGAACATTGTAGCTCCGGCCTCAAGCGCGATTGATCTCTCCAAGTTGAAGACTGGCGCTAAAGTCATCTTCGTTGGCAAAACTGTGTGTATATAACAAAACCTGAAGCGTCCGTTATACAGACTCTGACCATTGGCCCATTAGACTTTCGAGAAAACCCCAGTCAGTAGTTTTGACCCCATTACTATCGGGGGCACCAAATTTACCATCACCGGAGCAGCAGGCCATGTCATTGATGGAAACGGACAAGCTTACTGGGATGGCCTGGGATCAAATGGAGGTGTTGCGGAGTAAGCTGTGGTACCCTCATCTCCAGAATATCAACTAGTCCAACAGGCCCAACCACTTCGTCGTGGTCAAGAACACCGTTGACTCTGTCATCTCCAACCTAAACATCCAGAACTGGCCTGTCCACTGCTTCACCATCTCCGGCGGCAGCGGCCTCACCCTTTCCAACATCAATCTAGACAACTCTGCCGGAAACGCGCCTAACTCCGCCAGTAACGGTCTGGCTGCCGCTCACAACTCGGACGGCTTCGACATATCCTCCACCAGAGGGCTGACGCTCGAAAACTCGGTCGTCAACAACCAGGATGACTGCGTCGCTGTGACTAGCGGCACTAACATCCTCGTTACGGGTATGACCTGCATTGGCGGCCACGGACTCAGCATCGGTTCTATTGGAGCAAGAGCAACAACGTCGTCGACGGTGTTACGTTCTCCAACTCGATTATCTCCAACAGCGAGAACGGATGCCGCATCAAGACCAACTCCGGCACCACCGGCACTGTAAGCCTCCCAAACATTATATATACCCCCCAGTCTTACAGATATTAACATATCAATAGGTCAAGAACGTTGTATACAGCGGCATAACGCTCAAGGGAATCGCCAAGTACGGCATCGACGTGCAGCAGGACTACCTCAACGGTGGCCCAACTGGTGTACCCACAAACGGCGTCGATATCTCTGGCATCACGTTCAAGAACGTCAAGGGCACCGTTGCCTCCAGCGCATACAACTACTACATCCTCTGTATTATCCAAACTAAATTCTCCCCCCTTTTGGAAAAACAACAGCACCGATCAAGCGAAGTCAGCTGGTGATATACGAATCGAGCGTAGACCGCCAGTCGACACATTCTCCATCGGTTCATCTATTCTTCTATCAATACCCGTGACTCGTTTATCCTGTATCGCCCATATCCATCATGTAAGATTCATAATTCCCCAGTTCGCCCAAGCGCCGCCAACAAAGGCCTACATACTTTTCATCATGCCAAGTACGTGTAATTACCCTCATCTCTCTCAATATAATCCTTCTCAATAAGCCTGCTCACGTTAGTCATCCAGTCAACCCACGAAGAAAAGTCCAACTTACTTCTCAATATTCTTCTTAATCTCCCCCACCTCAACAGCGCCCCTCATCTTCGTCTGCTCAATCACCTCCGCCACGAGCCCCTGATGCGGCAACACCTTCCGGCTCTTCATGATCCGCACAATCGCCGCTTGTGTCTCATACTGCCTATCCAGCGCCACGCGCTCGTGGGTCTCCTTGTTCTCTGCCGTGGTCTCCTTGAGCTGGATCTGGTTAATCTTGATCCTAAACTTCGGGTCCGTGAACGCCAAGTTGACGGTAAACGTGTCTGTCTTTGCCACTTCTCGGCCCTTGGGGTGCTTCGTCAGGATCCGCACTTTGCCGCAGGCGAGAGACTGCATGGTGCGCGTGAGCTCGGCGTCAATGAGGCTGGTGCTAGCTTGAAGGGCGGTGTAGGAGAGTGCCTCGTCATCAGCAAGGTCGTTGAAGAGGACGAGGACAACGGCCTGGAAGCCGGACACTTGCAGCTCCTTGACACCTTTCTTGAAGTGACCTTTCACTATACTGTGCGCCAAGGAGTGCTTCCACGTCAACCTGCGCCCAGTATGCTTGTTCTTGTAATGGCGGTCAAATTTCTCTATGTGGCGCGCGACTTCGGCGGGGAGGTTAATGGCAATGTCCGGGTAGGTGGGCCAAGCTGCGGCCGAGAGGACGCTGACTTGCAAGTCCATGGTCGTCTTGCTGGTGTTTCTCAAGGATTGCTTGTATGATATCATCTCATCCCGCGACAACTCTTGATCTTTGAACATCTGCTCTAGATTATGGGTAAAATTCGAGCCACATTCGCTTTTCAGTTTTGTGAGCATGTTCCGCTCAGCATCTTGACTCGCGCTCCTTGCCATTAACAGACGGCGGGCCAGGTCTTTCTTATAGAATGCCTCAAACACGTCTTTGCCTTCAATGAACCGAAAGAGCTCGAGGCCTTGTTCCAACTGCCGGTCAAGCTCGGCATCTTCATCGCCGGTGCTTGCCAAGCCCTGCTTTTCAGCATCCATCCGGTCCAATTCGTCTGATGCCAAGGATCGAGGAACAGCCTTGAGACCGCCACGTAGGAGTAAGTCGATGTATTTCGCAATGACCTCGCCGACCTTCGAGTTCCCCGTTCCCCAAACCGTCGCGCTCTTTCGGTCGTTGATAAAAGTGCTATAAGCCTCTCGCATGGAAAATTTGAAGATCTCGTCCTTGTTGAACGCGTCTCGGGTGATGAGGTCCAATGATCTCTTCAGTTCGAGTAGACGAACCACCATATCATCACCCTTTCCTTGACCGCTGACAATCGCAGCTCCGGCTTTCTTTATATACTCTTCCCATGGTACCTTCAACTTATCCTGAATCTCGGAGCCCTTCAATAGGCCATATAACGACTTTAATGACTCGATATCGCGCGCTTCCAGTAACGTACCAACCGCGTGAACATCAAGTAGGAACTCGGAACGGTCTCTGATTAGGATATCTTGCGCATCTGACAGCAATTCCCGTTTCGTTCCACTATCCAAGTTGTGTATGTCGCATCGCACCCCTTCTTTTTCTAATAACTTGACACACTGGGATATCACATTTTTCAGATCAGCGTCGATCAGCGAAAATTTCGAGAAAAACTGCCGCGAATATTCGAGAAACTTTGGCTCAAAGCGTGCTTTATAAAGATTCGTAATAAGCAACATCATTATGATATCCTTGAACAAAGGAGATTTGAACCACCTGGCCTGGTCTTGCCCTCCATGCTTTCTATCATTATTAATCATTTTGTTCGTTGCGTCGTAGACATGCCCATCAATAGGAGGGTTCTCCAGTATTACGGATCGGAATTGCTGGATGGACATATCGTTCAGTTGCGGATATTCCTTTGAATTGAGCAGAAATGAGCGATCAAGGAATCCAAAAATGGCTCTTATGCGCATCTGTTGCGCGTGTTAGTCCGGGCTATCCACAAGGAAATTTAAGGGTCACAAACAGCCTTTGCATTCCAATCCTTCCACGCATCCAGCAGCGCCTCGAGGAATTGCAGCGGATCATTGCTGTTATCTGCCTTCTGGAGACTTCCCCGGACACTGGATGCAAGATAATCACTAGTTCGCTGGCGAAGCTCCTTATATAGACTTTCAGCTTGATTATTCCTGCAGATATCTTCCACATCACGATATAAACGTTCCAGCGGCTGTCGTGGTTGCTGATCCTCCAGTATCGTCGTAACGGCCTCCAGGACCTGGACCTGAACCTTTCTATAGTGCTCGCGAAGATCTGCAACCCGGCTTGGTCTCAGATTCTTGACCACCAGTTTCCTGACTCCTGTTTGCGGCTGGAATCCAACAGTTCGACGGAAATCAACATTGGAAGGAGCCATGAGGCCAACTGTTTCCGACATCTTTCCTTTCGGATGCCCGGCAATTGTCGACTCGATAGTCCTCTGTCGTTTGACCTCGGACCATGAGCTTGGTTTATCTCCGCCTGGCATGGATGCAGCCGTAGCTACTCCGGTTCTGAGAGTGTCTGCGATTCTTCGTTTTGCTGATACAGGGCGGTCGGAAGTACTGTCGGTAGAGATGCCCTCGGAAGGACGCATCTACCTTACACCAGGTTGTCGTTGGGAGATATGGCGTTTGGAGGGGACTCTATCGCGTATATTGCCGTTTTCGGCGCTTAAAGACGGCGTATCGATGTAGCAAATGTTTGTGTAATTGAGATTTGGAAGGAGTTCAACTGAAAGCAATATGAACGAGGTACCAGACGCGGTTGATGGACCTCTCTGGGTGAGCTCTGATGTCGAGACAAGGCTAGCCAGGCGATAACGATAAGTTAACCCCGACGCCACCATTTCAGCCTCCGTACTGTCAGGGGTCTTTTCAACCATAGGGCCAAACCAAAGTTTGCAGTCAAGCTTATGTGCACTCTACATATAAATTGTGTTGCATCACGCTTGGAAATGGTATTCTTTATTTTACATCCGTCTAATGTGCCTTTCGCCGAAAGGCATGAAAATCCCTTTGCGACTCATTTCCAAAAAATATGCGACTCCTCGTTACGCGTTATGTGAAGGATTTAAAAGATTCATGGAGTGGCTTCACTTGGTCGTGACCCTTCTCAGCTGTCAGCAGTGCACTAAAAAGACGGTGCAGACCCGCTGCTCCCATATATATATGCGGGGTGAGTGCCCTTACATCAAGAAAGCCGCTCATCGAAATGAGGAGCATATACGCGTCGGATAGTTCGTCGACAATTTCATCAAGCTCATTGTCTACCACAGCGCTAATACGAGCAGACCGTTTGAAAACTGACAGCATCCAAAGTCGATTCTCGGAGACGAATTTCTTTGCTTGTGCCAGAGTTTGCTCATTTTGAGGCCCACGGCTCACCACACAGCAATTGACCACGCGCATCAATGCAAGGAGCAGCCCATAATGCTTCTTAATCGCGTCAACGTCGGCAATGTCTAGATAAGTTAGGATATAGCCTCTGGCCAAGGGAGGTAATGACGTACCAAGTCCAATATCTGGATCAGTAGAGAATACGCCAGAGTCTCTAATTATCTGGAAGAGCCCAGCACCAAGAACGGCGGTGGCTCCTGACCTAGTTTGAGAGACTTGAACGAGCAAAGCAAGCTTCGCATTCACATATGACAAATACATGTCAATTTCTGCCTGGGTTAGCCTTGTTATTTGTGCTTTTGAGTGTCAGTCTTACCATCAGTCCGAAGATCTTGCATCTCATCCAGTACATTTTGGAGAGAATCCACCAGAAGGCCTATAAAATTGATGCGAGACAAGGTAGTATTGATGTAGCTTGAATCTTCTTTTCTTGCCAATTGAACAATTTGCCCGAGTAGCAATAGGGCAGAAATTCTGCAAGTATTCTCACCAGCATATGCATCATCACAGATTATAGCTACCAGAGATTCACCCGAACCCTTGATAGTTTGAGTAATATATTGGCGGCCTGTGGTCAGCCCCCGCGGCATATCTGACATGCCAACCAGATATTTGTAGCATATTGTGTAAAGTGTTTCTCGGAAATGGCTGTCGCTGATCGGTGATTGGATGGCTTTGAGAGACGCACTGAATAGCTGGCTCAGCCTCTCATTTGCTAGACAGGCCACGTCGTCATTCCGGAATGGCTCAGACGTGAAGTCGATATTGAAGAGAAGGAATTTTGCAAGGGTTGCAAGCTTTTGTGACGCTTCAATATTCACGCTGCTATGCCTTTCCAATTTTGACTGGACAACGAGAACTGCTTCGAGTATTGCCCTCAGCTTGTTTGTGTCCTCGAGGTCGCCCATTGTTACTGTCATCAACACGACTTGAGTCCAACCCTCCAATGTCTCCAGCCAAGTTGCGTGCAGGCGACTTATGTTGCTCTGGGAAGCCATAAACCGCAACAGGTTAAGTGCCTCGGCTTCAAAAATGGCCTCGTCTTCGGGTTTCCGTAAATAGCCCGCAACTTTCAGCTCGCTTCGCCTCAGCACCAAGAGTGCCTCAACCCTCTTAATGTCGTAAACATGCGGTTCCCCGGGGTTGCCCGTGAGGCAGACGCTGAAATTAAGGTCCTTGAAGTAGGGGGAAATTGGAAAAGTTTCGGCAGCCGGATCCACCACCATAAAATCGAACATATCAAATATCGTATAGTTTTGGATTTCAGTTCCATCTTCGATGGTAGTCCTCCCAAGAAGCGTGTTCGATATCTGTTGCCTCACGGAAGTCGAGCCATCTTTAGATACTCGGCGAAGCTCTGATGCGACGTATTGAAACAGCATGGACCTTTGGCTCAGATAATCGTTGATATCGTTTTGCGACTCGATAACTCCAAAGTAGGTCTCACTCGGTAAACCTAGGCCAGATATAGTTTGTGGGCCAATGATGACTTCGCTGGTCCATAGGTGAGTGAAAAAGTTGTGGCTTCGAAGCTCCACCATCACCACTTGTGAGGATATGGGCGACCTCCACAAGGTTCGCATAACCTGTAGCGCCTTGCTCTTGAGGCGCGTAAGCCATGGAGCTATGACATTTTGCTCTGTTTGGACAGGGCATTGAATGGCCAGTTTCATTATAGAATGGAATAGAGATGCATCGCGGGCAAAAGGGCTATCAGGAAGAACTTCGAGGCTTTCCGATTCGCATCTAAAACCCAAGAGCAAGTGCGCAATCGACGGTCTGTTTGGCATAGCTTGAAGGCAAGCGTTCACAAAATCAAGTATGTGAATTTTGATATTATATGCCGGCGATTCAGATGCTTCTTCCATGTCAATGTTAGATTCGAATTCGCTGATGAGAGACCTGGCAATTCGCTCGGAATCGTTCCCCATCTCAAGTGCAGCAATTGCTTTGTTTCTGTCTCGACGTCCACCAATATTTGAAACGGGAGGAGATATTAGCTTAGGAGAAGTAGAAAATCTTTGAAGCAGTTTTAACGACGCAACGGCGAGTTCCGAATGCCCAGAGCCGCAATACAGGCCGAGATCGACAATGACGGGAAGATGGCTTAATACTCCATCGTCGAATGACGCGTAGGCAGCATTAGCAACGGGTGGCCGAGCATGCGTAGCTTGCTGTCTGTTTAATGGTCTTATAATATCCAAGTATGTTGGTTGCAAGTCCATTATAAGAGTTATCACATGGATTGCAGCTAGGATGCTCAACACCAAAGGCGATGATGGAGCGGCATTCCCCACGGCGGAGATCTCTTCGTGAACAGATTCGAACAGCGCATCCATTACTTTCTCATTGAACATCCACTCCATAGTCCTTGAGAACGGATGAAGGCGAACGTATGTATCCAGATCGGAGGCCCTGATAGCACTGTCGACAGACACATTAGATTGATTGGCGAAGACGACAAGGTCCTCGTTGAAAGTGCTCAGGCATGTCGAGATGAAGTCAAGGCACGTCAGCGATAAGAGTCTCTGTTGAGGCTGGCTAATAATCTCCGCCGCCCGGGATTTGCGCACAAAAATCTGCCCCACAACGAAATCGATATAAGTATCAATGCCAGGCATCCGTTTCGAAGAACCAAGATTTTCCGGGAAAGGGAGATCATCGTTCAATCCCATGGATGGTTCCGCGGGTGTTAGAAGGGCGGTAAGGAACTGAATGAAGGAATTTGGTTCTTCGAAACCAGTACTAATCTCTTCAAAAATCCCATTAGTGATCGATGCTGATGTTGACATTGTTAGTGGTACTTTGGGCATCGTTGAGTGTCCGCCAGAAATCCACTGATCCAGGGACATCCAAGTCATATCGTTGATCTCCTTAGATTTTTGGCTGAGCAGCGACCGTAGGGTAGTAAAAGCGCACGCTCGAAGACGAGATTCTATGCGGCTGCTTGCCAGTTCGTAAAGTAAACCTGTCAGATGAAATGACGGGTGCTTAAGAATGAAAGTCCTCGCCTCTTCACTTCCAGTGCATAGACGAGTGATCAGGCGTAAGTAACTCTCCAGCATCAGTGTCTCTTCCGGTTCGGACTCGACCTCATTGGCACCAGGTTTTCCGGCACGGTACGATGTAGACTGGTGGGGCGCAGGCTGGTTGCGTAGTTTTGAGGTATAGTGTGTGAGATCAGTGAATATTTGGCTCCACGTAAGAGATTGGCTGCGCCGTAATTTACCAGACGCAGTTGTGCTTTCTTCGAGTAGGAATCTATGCGAAGCAGTCGCACACTCGTCATCTTCAGATATTGCCTGAAGCATTTCACAAAACGCGCTCAATAGTGGTGTCGAAGCTCTACACGATGCCCATTGGAGGAAGCCAGCGAGGTTGCTGTCTGGATCCGACCAAAACGCCAAAGCGGCATCAGGCCGTTGTTCAAAAGCATATGAAATAATAACCAAGAACCGTTCGAGGTCAAGGTCATGCTCGTAGGTAAGGCTCAACTGCCTCTGTTCTTGCTCTTCCGTCCTCAACTTGCGCAAAGGGTCGGGCATATTAGTGATAAATGCATCTATAAAGGCCTCCAACTGCTCCTTCAATGTCAGCTGGAAAAACTCTGAGAACGGCACTGAGTCTTGAAGCATTGGAGGAACTTTATTTTGCAGCCAGCGCCGCAAGCCCTGTCGTGCAGGGTCCTGCCAGTCACCAGATTTAACATCGGCACCAAGAGACAAAAGGAACTCGAATGCTCCGTCTTTAAGAAACCCTGCAAATTGTTCTGATCTTATCCGTTTCTCTGCACATGATTAGCACAAATTAAGCAGCCACTAAGGGGTTCTGGGCTTACCGTCTTCCAGATTGACCCCCACGGCCGGAGAGTTGCCTTGGTTGTCGAGATACCATCCACTATACTCTCCCAGCCAGAGGACAGAAACTCCAGCGTAAACATATTGTAACGTCCAATTATTCTTATCTTTATTTTCAAGAATCATCCGATTAAGATTGCGAGCCTGCTGGAGCGAGCCAGAACCTTCGGGCGATCCAAACGTGGAGATGAAAGCAGCCGTTGCTGGGAAGTAGTGGACTGCCATAATTTGTTAGATTTCATCAAACGAGAAGATGATCATATTCTATCATACCTAGGAGGTTGTCAAATCTGTCGGTTTGCCTAAGCACACCAAGAACACTCTCAAAGTTCTCCGCTGAAGAGTATCTTGCTTTCACGAGACAATAAACTATAGAGCCCAAAGATTCGTGCTGTTGTATAAGACTCACTCTCTGGTACTCAATGGTCTCAGAGAACTCATCCGTTTGGCCCTGGTATAGAACATTGGCGCTGTTTACTCTGTCGGCAAGATCCTGCAGCCATGTCTTGATGTCTGCCATGCTCTGCAAGCACTTCTTGACAAAGCTAGGCCCATTTTCTGCTTTATTATCCGTTTGAAGTACAAGCCCAACAGCTGTCTGAAAAGTACTCTTGATATTCTCTTGGACTTCAAGCTCGTCTGAATTTGAATCGGAATCGGAATCGGTATTTGCCGACGACAATTGTAGAACGAGTCGAAAGCAATCCAAAAGGTACTTCCGGGTTTGGTGAAATCTGATTATAGAGCATTCTAAGACGGAACGGCCAAGCACGTCCGCGTCCTCCTGCGATGCAAAGAATATTCGTGCGGCATCGAGTTCGTCCAGGTTGACAGCATCTGCAAGCATCAACGCCCCTTGCTTAAAGTCATCGTTGATAGAGTATTCTTCGTCTTGTATCTGGATTCTTCCTATGGACACCGAGTTAGATCTGTTAGGCTTCAACCGCAACCGGAATATCTGTGCATACCAGAATCCAAGCTCTTTCTGCTCTGTTCATTGCGTGGAGCTTTATCTAGGAGCCGTCGAAATTCGTCGAGCCTAGTTTCCAATTGAACCCACAGCCGGTCGATGTTGGGAAGGCGTTGCTCTGCCTGAGCTACCAGATCCCTGTGAAGAAGCTCCAGCCCTTCGAGGTCAGTAAGCCCGGCCATTGCATGCGATACTCCGATTGCAAGTTTATTATATGGCGCCCAAGCATATAAAAATAGTCCAGCCGCCCTGAGATGCGAATGAAATCATTTGGTGCCACAGAAATGGTGGTTGGTTGGCTGGTAGAGTAGAGGCCCCTGTCAAGTTGGAGAATCTGGCAGAAATCGGTGTACGCGACGTTGATACTGTTTATCGCGCCAAGCCGATTTGCGGGGGTAAAGCTTTGGGGAGCGACAGCCTCGCCGACCAAGCTCCGCAAACAAATGCGCTGACTGATGACCTTGTCCCCTCCAGTCTCCTAAACTTTCTACCCTTTACCTGTGAACAATTTGATCAATTCTTGCCAATAAAGTAAAGCACCTCGATGAAGGCCTGTCAGTGTTGATGCCAACAGTCTCTCTCGATGGTGTAGCAACGTCCACTTTTCAAACAATGTTCAATCAGCGTTGAAGTCACAAAAGATCCGCTGTAAAGATGGTGTCAGGCAATGGGGAGATCAGGATTGATGAGGCTCTGCATACTATGAATTCTGGTGGTGTGAGGAATCGAACAGACGGTGTCACAGGTACGTCAGTTTTTGTGTCTAATTATGTACTCTGCTGACTATCCAGGTCTAATAACGATTTTTAAGCACAATCGACAAACATCCTCTCTGTATGGAACACATCAACTCTGGCGCCTATAGTTTTAAGGGCTAATATATGCTATAGGGAAGTCCTGAAAGATGGAGCCTACCACACGATCTATGAAGCGCTATTCAAGGTTGCCACTGAAGAGAAGCGATTGTACCTATCAGCCAAGAATGACAAGGCTCGAACAAAGGCAGAGAAAACACTTTCGAGTTGCTCTGAGGCTCTACGAATTACCATAAAAGCAGGGGCCGAGAAACTGAAGCCTAGGACGGTTATAGCAGTTATCGAGCACATTACTCAGCTTCTCCCTGTTGCATCGGGAGAATATTGCCTCGCCTTTAGCCAACAGTACCTTAAAGTCTTGAACATACTGCTGGGACACGAGGCCCATGTTGAGTTACTTGACCAGGGTGATTGGCTTGCCACAGTTGAATTTTGCCTCGACGGTATTGAGCAATATGAGAGCAGCACTAGAGCAGCATCCATACCTCATGGAAACTCGATTACTGTCCCATTGTCGACCGCATCTTCAGTTTACACATCAAGATCGAGGTCATCAGTTAAGTCCGTGTCGGGTGAGGCACATCTTTCCTCTATCAAAAAGCGAAATTCCGAAGAGCTCATGGAATGTCTGTTGTCTCTCGTTTCTGCCCCCAATGCTGCAGTTTCTGAGAGAACCGAGCACATTCTAAAGGCCATTGTACACTTTTTAAATTCTCAGGGCAATGTCGTGAGCTCCTTTCATCAGATTGCATTTGCCGCCCTCAATGCTGTGCTCTCTGTCACGGGTGCAGATGAAATTTCTCTGGCAGAGTCAGTGGTTTGTTCTGTCGTGCCCTGTATCAGCCGTTTGTGGTCTTCTAAGACAGCAGCAAATGATGAAATGCTTAATACAGCAAAGGACGAAATGGCAATAACGATACTGTTGCTTCGACTGCATCTAGAAAAGCTAGTTTCCGATCCTCTAGGTGATGATAGCCTGGGAAATATATTGAAAGACTTGCGAGACAGTTTAGCCAATGACTACGAAAAGCGTGCTGAAAGAGACCAGCTTCAGCTGGATGATATGGATTTTTCAATTGATCCAAGTGAAAATCGAATTTCCAGCTCGTTAAGTTGTGGATATCTGCGCCTCAGACAGCAAGCACCCCGTGCCGAAAGGAAATGGGCAGTGGTTCAAGTTCTCGCCATACTAGATAGACTTCTCCACGGGGCACCCTTAAGATCGAACCCCGTAGCTACTGACGATAATGAGAGTCCCGAAGGTGCCAGTCACCCGCGAAAACGCCGGCGTATCACTGAGCGTTTTGATGCTCTCGCCGACGAAATAAGGCTCGGCGACTCTGGCGTACAGCTGGTGGCCCTCCAGACTCTATCCTTTGCTCTACCACCTAGTCAAGTCTCTCAGAATACCTTGGCAGGCATTCTTGCTACATTAGCATCGTTGGTTCTCGATAGAAACATTAATATTAGCTGCTGGGCAATATTATGCATATCCAGGTAAGCTTGTTTCCTTCAGGCCTGGTAACATTTCTGACGGCCCCTAGTTGTGCCCGCCAAAGCGCTGCAGAGTCTAGCACTGCTAGCTTCAGCTGGAAACAGCTATGGCACACAGTCAGTAGATTGGTCACAAGCCGAGCCCTGTGTCGACCAGCGTGCTACTTACTGCATACTATTCTTGCAAAGAAACTTGTCGAATACAACGACGTGGTTGAATGGGCCACATCTATGCTGACAATGACCGAAATAAGTGCCCCTGCATCAATCTGCGATTCAAGCTTAGCCTTGATGGCCCATTTGGTCCACATGAGGAATATGGAGGGATCAGGAGGAGGCGTAAACCCAAGCCAAAATGTTGTGCGATGGTTGTTCTCGAAGTGGAATCCAGGTACAGTTTTATCTATTAAATCTGCTATGACTTACTAAATAATTACAGCTGAAAAGGCTTTCGCGACTCGTACTTCCATCGACATATACCCTGTCGATGTTTCCAACCTTCTCAGAACTATCTTTGATCTTCCTGGGCTCGCATTATTTGCGAATGGTAACCAGCCCGGTGGAGTGATTAGCCAAGCTTGGCTTCGCCACCGTCAGAATGAGAAGACCTTGCGATTATTGTTACTTTTAGATGACGAACCTAGGACCTCAACGGAATGCTCCAGATGCGCACCGACGTTCCGACTTTACCAATGTGCACAGTCTAGCGATGCCCAGTTGCATGGTAATCCCATGAAGCGGCTTATCTCTGACTTGCTCCTACCCAAGTTAGATGTGTTAGCTCAAGGATGGGGAGAGCAAGAGGCTTCAGAAACGATCGAGATTTCATCGGATTCTATGCACTCTACTTTGTCTGCATGCATTACCACATGCCTCATATTACCAATACTGGAAAATGCAGGTTCATCGTACATGCTTGATGATATCAAGCGCATCCTCGAACGTCTCGAAACTATCATCACATCTGTAAATTCCCAGGTGGGTGTTAACAGGGTGGTCGTCGAAGCCATGCTGCAGGCCATCCGGCCATATCTTCCCGCAATTGGCTCCGAAGAGATTTGTCACATATACAAGACACTCCCACGGCTAGGAAACTTCATTGTATCATTTGCAGAAATATTTAAACTTTACAAGTGCCAGAAGGAAGATGGTTTTGCCGCCGATGATATGGAACTGGATGATGTTTTTGACACCCAACAAGGCTGGACAAGATCTAAGAGATCCCAGAATGTCATTGAGCGTCGAGAAATGGCAATGAAACTAAGCCCAGCAACGTTTTTCAACAATACCTCAACGAAACTAATACTTGCTGCCAGTTTCTTTGAATGCCAAACAGAAACGCTCTGTGTCCCAACAAATTTCATAGATTACCTTCTCAACCTACCACCAATGGATATTGTGTCTTGTACCGAGCTTATTTGCGAAATTCTACACAGCGATTTGTCGTTGAGCTCGGACGATGCTTCGAGGATAGTACAATGCGCGGGTGGCCTTTTATCCTCGCAATATTCATGCTGCGAAGTCACACTAGGGCTTTGTATCGATACTATGGAAGGACTACTTTCGTCATGGGCAAACTCCAAGAGCGGAGAATTAGGGGAAATGGTGCAACAGCTTTATGGATGGCTCGTCGGCACTATAATTTCGAAACGAGGAACTTCCCCCTATGTTCAAATTCGCTTCTCCAAACTTCTATTCCAACTTATCAGAATCCAGCCAACATATGGGGACGATCAATCTCTACCTTCTGTAAGGTCAAGTCTTTTTGATATCCTTCAGAAAGCTCCCATTCTTGTTAAGTTTAACTTGGCCCAAAATATCCCGGATATTTTTGGCTTATTCGTTTTGAAAAACCACCTGCGAATACTCAATGATCTATTGGACAGCTTGCCTACTGATTTGGACTGGTGTGAGGGAAATGCTTTCCGTCTCTATATTCTCAGCAGGTTAGCATCACGTTGGCCGACACTGCTTCGAATATGCGCCTACTATATTCTTGAGGTGTCCGGAAGAGTGCCTGCCTCTATCCCATACGCCAAGAGGTGTCTATTGGAAGTTTCCGAGACGCTGGGACTCAGCAGCGCCAGAGAATTATTTCTGCTGTTTAACTCCCAGCTCCTTTTTACCTGGCTTGATACAGAACCGTTTGAAAGTTTGCCGCATATTATCTTTGGGTACAATACCCTTCATGACCTTCTCCGGGATAGCCAAGAAGAAATATCGGCACTCATGGTCATGAGAGATCGAGACGACGAAGTAAAAAGTCTAGCAGAATTGCTCGAAGAGCCAGTCGAACAAATCTTGATGAAATCTTTTACGAAAGTTATTGCATACAGCGTTGCTCACGATATAAGCATTCCTCCTTCCGACACGTCAGGAAAATATATTACGGGAGAAGCACGAGTAAGAAAGCAGCTTGGAAAAAATGTCTTTCTTGATCTCATGAAAACGCATTTCGCAGACATCATCAGTTTACTGTTCAAATTAATTGACCATGAACAAGACCTTGAGAAATCCTTTATGAAAGAAGACGCACTCCAAATACCAGCCAGCATATTAAGCGAGATAAAGGAGTTCAGCTCATCTAGTATAACGTTGCCCCCCAGCCAGCAGCCAACATTTAAGGCCAAGTACTTGACAAGAGAAATCAATCATGTGTGTGGGAGAACTCCCTACGAGCCCTCGGATATTTTTACGCCAGTCATGGTCACGTTCGTAGCAAGAAAGCTTCTGGACACCATGAATCCCGCACTTGGCTCTCTACACGCATGCTCAGTACTCCGGAGGCTGCGTGTTCTTATTGGACTTGCTGGTCCAAATGCCGTCAGCGGCTATCCGCTCGAGATGATATTGCATAACCTCAGGCCTCTATTAGCAGATGTTGAGTGTGCTGATGATGCTATTGGAATAGCCCAGTATCTTTTCACGCGCGGATCTGAATATTTGAGCACCGTGCCCTCATTTATCATAACAATCGCATTGTCAATGTTCGGGACTTTGAAGGTGTTCTTAAGTTCGAGCCCTTCCAGCACTACACAAGAAAGCCAATATAGAGAAACTCTCTCGAAAGCGGAGTCGTTCCACTCATGGCTTGGCCTATATCTGAAAAATTACAAGGTTATTGGTTTGGACCGCAGGGACCAAGACGCGTTTCGAGCCATGGTGGAATCTGCCCATGGGTTAAGTGCCTCCGATTCGACCGATATGGGCACTACGGGTGGAGATTTGCTTATGGACATCCTCAGAGATAAGCGCTCTCGTAGAAATCTTTTGAGCAAGTCGACTTGCGATGTTGTATTTTCTCTTCTATACAGCGAGTTTGCAGCGCCAGCGTCGTTCAGGACAGATCACCTTGGTCAGGACGACCGCGCAGTAAGGTATGCCCCTACTGTATGGGAGCTTTGCAAGACTGGGTCCACGAGCAGTTCGTTTCTTACCTGGGCTGGCAGAGTGTTTGGCAGAGCATTCGCTGCCACAGGGCATATCGAGTTATCATTATTGAAGGAGACAGATTTACACGAGATACTTGATCCTGTTGAAATAGATGCATCCAACAAGCCGTCATCTAGGAGTTCGATCTTGGGACTGGTCAAGAACTTGACAGTCGTAGATCATGGAAGTGTCACAGGAGTGGCCGAAGCTGCTCTTCGAATCATCGTCAGTGGCGTTACTAGCCAACCGAACAACGCTGACGACGCAGCATGTTCAATATCATTATCGGCATCTCTAATTCAATGCTCAACTTGGTCGCCATATAATGTCTCTCCAGCCGATATGCTCGCCTTTCAAACTCCAGCTCCAAAGGATCCATTTTCCCCTGGTTGTATCGAAGACCCCGCATGCATACGGGACCTCTCTATCTTTCTCGTTCAATCCGTACCGTCCGATTCTGTCATTCATCCAATCCAGCAACTCCTGGTTGATGCCGCTGGGTTTGCGGAGAAATGTTTCCCTTTCATTCTTCATATCGTATTATCCCAAAAATTAGATGAATCTCAGACTATGAAGCGCCTTTTGTCGACCGCCCTTCGATCGTGGTTTAGCAATGGCAGGGATATCGTCAAGGAGCGGCTTAAACTTCTGATCAATGCAATCTTATACTTAAGAACACAAGCTCTCCCTCGTGAAACTTCAATAGCAGATCGCTCTCAGTGGCTTGATATCGACTACCGCCAAGCATCTCAGGCAGCCGTGAACTGCGGCATGCTCAAAACAGCGTTGTTGTTCACGGAATTATCATCGTCTGAGTTGGTTAAGGCGTCGCGTCGATTCTCCTCAGTGAAGCAGCCTGAGTCGGAAATATTATTTTCAATATTCAAGAACCTTGACGATCCCGACATATTTTACGGGCTGCAACCTACTGCCACCCTAGAAACAATATCGGCTCGTATGGAGTATGAAAAGGATGGCCTCAGGACCTTGATGTTTCGAGGGGCAGAGTACGACACTCAAATGCGGAAAGGAGGGCAGGCATCTACTTCAGAGGCTCAGAGCTTGGTCGGTGCCCTCAGTATGTTGGATTTAGACGGACTGTCATATTCATTGCTCCAGTCTCAGCAAATGGCTGTTGTTATGAATGAGCCTGCAATACAGAATATGTTTCGAACCGCTCGCAAACTAGAGCAGTGGGATCTTCCCATCCCGGACGCCTACGACGGCGGTTCTATAACGATATACAAGACGTTTCAAGCATTAAACAATGCTGTTGATCATGTATCGGCGCATGTTGCTGTCGACACGGGGATTAAGTCTGTCATGTCAAATTTGAATCAGGTTCAGGGAGATGCTGCGTCGATACATACATCCCTCCAAGCGCTGTCTATTTTTACAGAAATGGATGAAGTGCTAAGCTCATCCAACTCTGAACAGTTTGAAGATATGCTCCAAAGGTTTGAAAGCCGATCTAAGTGGATGAAGACTGGAAAGTAAGCTTAGCCCAACCCCATAAACGTTGGTTCTCTATGATTCTAACCAGATATAGGTTCGAAGATGTGAGCCAAATAATTTCCAGCAGACAAACCCTTTTAAGCTGCGTAAACCAGCAGTCATCACTACGGAAGATGATCAATGTCAGCGCATCTGATACGCGTCTTGTTGAGGCCCGGTCATCCCTATTATCATCAAGCATTCACAGATCCCACGGTGCCCTCCAGGAGTCACTCACTTCGGCAACTTATTTGAATAGTATAACTGGGTCTTGCCAAGAGCTCGGATTGAACATTGAAGCTGCTGCATATTTTGAAGTTGCAAATGCAATGTGGGACCAAGGAGAGATGGCCTCCTCAATTGGTATGCTTCAGGAACTCGAGCAGCTCTCAAATTTGAGGGAACAAACGATTCCTATCGGAAAATCAAAGATTCTTGCCAAAATCGCATCTCAGGTGTCCATGGCAAAATTGGAGAAACCAGACCGCATCATCGAGAAATATCTGTCCCCTGCTCTTGCGGAGTTGAAGGGTAAGACGGACGGCAGTGACGCTGGGCAAGTTTATCACGAATTTGCAGTCTTCTGTGACAGACAGTATCAAGACCCCGACAGCATTGAAGACCTTGAACGTCTGAGGACGCTGAAGGAAATGAAAGAAATGGAAGTTGAGACTCTTCTCAAACTGTCCAAAGAGGCTACGTCGGGCCAGAAGCAGAGAAACCATAGGGCATATAATCAAGCTAAGCAGTGGCTTGCATTGGACACCGAGGAGTACGAACGGCTGAATGATGGAAGAGGACAGCTACTCCGTCGTAGCCTGGAGAACTATCTATTATCTTTGGCCGCCTGGGACGACCACAATAACGACGCTCTCCGGTTCACAGCATTATGGCTAGAACACTCTGACGAAGAAGTTATATCAGAGTCTGTTTCAAAGTATCTCTCTAATGTTGCTACTATGAAGTTTGCATCGTTGGCGAATCAACTTACATCACGCCTACTTGATACCAAGGATAAATTTCAGGTGCAACTGCTCAACCTAGTTCTGAATATATGTAAGGATCATCCTCACCATGGGATGTATCAGATTTGGGCAGGCACGAATAGCAATCCAAGCGCAAATGATGAAACAGCTTTATCAAGGCAAAAGGCAACGAAAGAGGTTGCTCTCAAGCTGAGCAAGAGCGCCAGATCCGGTGGTACTTGGTCGGCTATAGACCGAATAAGCCACCAGTACTGCCATTTTGCCAGTGAGCGAGAGAAGGTCAAGAGTGGTTCAAAGATAAGCTTGAGAAATTCACCAGCGGGCAGCGCGTTGAATGCCATGCTGCCAAAGAATCCGCTTCCTCCGCCAACTCTACAAATTGAACTTGCAGCCGATAAGAATTATTCTCGATTGCCTACCATGATCAGCGTCGATCCCAGCTTTTCCATCGCAAGCGGCGTAAGTGCCCCAAAAATAGTTACATTACTGGCTAGCAACGGAAAGAGATACAGACAATTGGTAGGCTTCTATTCTCCGTATTTTATACTCGGGGTGCTTGCTAATATATCACAGGTTAAGGGTGGTGCTGACGATCTCCGGCAAGATGCAATCATGGAGCAGGTCTTTGCACAAGTCAGCGAACTATTGAAAGAGAATTCAGCCACTCGCCAGCGCAATTTAGGGATTAGGACGTACAAGGTATTACCGCTCAGCTCTACAGCAGGTATTATTGAGTTCGTCCCAAACACTATGCCTCTTCACGAGTTCCTCATGCCTGCCCACGAAAGGTTTTATCCGAAGGATCTCAGAAGTCAACAGTGCCGCAGCGAAATTCAGAGTGTCCAGACTCAAAAACTCGATGTGAGAGTGAAGAAGTATCTCGCCGTGACTGATAAGTTCCATCCTGTTTTGAGGTACTTTCATTTGGAGAAGTTCACGGATCCCGACGAATGGTTCGCCAGAAGGTTGGCATATACACGCTCCACAGCTGCCATCTCAATTCTTGGCTATGTTCTCGGCCTCGGTGACCGCCATGGTCATAACATTCTTTTGGATGAGAAGACCGGTGAAGTCGTTCACATCGACTTGGGTGTGGCTTTCGAAATGGGTCGTGTCCTTCCGGTTCCTGAGCTGGTCCCGTTCCGGCTGACTCGAGACATTGTGGACGGCATGGGAATTTCGAAAACGGAGGGAGTCTACCGTCGCTGTTGCGAGTTCACGCTGGAGGCCTTGCGGAAGGAGGCAGATACGATCATGACTATCCTTGACGTTCTTCGCTACGATCCCCTGTATACATGGTCGATCTCGCCCATCCGTCTTGCGAAGTTACAAGATGCTCAGAGTGCAGCCCCCCCTATAAGCACTGCTAGCTCAACTGCTACGAATAACGGAAAGTCGAAAGGAGCAGTAAATGAACCCAGTGAAGCAGACCGTGCGCTTACTGTTGTCCGAAAGAAGTTATCGAAGACTTTGAGCGTTACAGCTACTGTGAACGATCTAATTAACCAAGCCACCGATGAACGGAATCTAGCAGTCCTCTTTGCTGGTAAGTACATTCTTTCATTTATAACGGATAATTGCTAATTATTTATAAGGTTGGGCTGCGTACGCATAATCACAGGAGGAAACCCTTGGGAAGGGGAGGCAAAAGGGGGCGTAGAAAACTTGAGTCTAGGCATTTTAGCTTTGCCATATACCACTGTTGCGTCTATCATAGTAGATTTTTGTATCAACTTCATGTTTGTGTACATATGAAATAGACTAACTTACTTGTTAACTTATCAATTTTAAATTTGCACCATTATTAATTCGGCCATGTAGTGTCGATAAATAATATTATCTACCACATAAATAAAACCATCTCCGGCCTCATATTTTATTAATATATACAGAAAAATATTTTTAGCAACAGTATTCGATGATTTACCATGGCAAAATCCAGAATTGTGACATGAAGTGGCCTGGATCCTTATGAAATAGTGCCACTAGCGGCATCCAAATCTCGGTTTCAATCCGACGGGTTGTCCATGAGGCAAGCTATAACTTCTTAACCGTACGCAACAAATAAAATAAACAGCGCTGAGTTTTGCATTTTTCCATTGATAACCAATTTTTATACAAAAATAGGTTTAGGAATTATCACCGAATCTCAGCCAGCGAGGATGAAGCGTAATAATATTGTGGTATTTTCTGGTGGTAGCGCGGCGAATACCTTGGTGGATGTTTTTGGAAATGTGGCTCGTGAGAAGGGCTGCACGCTGAGCTAGTGAGATATAAATTTCGAAGCGCGAACCGTTGCTAATGGATCTTTAGCATCATCCCCATCAGTGATAATGGCGGATCGTCGAGCGAACTAATTAGAGTGCTTGGGGGACCTGGGATTGGTGATGTGCGAAGTATGCCTCAACCCTCCTGCCCCCAGTTCAAGGCAGAGCAATTTAACAATGGACAGGTCGTCTCGTCCGCCTAATTCCGGAAGATGTGGCTGGAAATGACCCCGAGAAGGCAGCCATGAAGACATTTTTCAACCACCGTCTAGCAGCATCCACCCCAGAAGCAGCACGCGCAGAGTGGCTAGATATCGTTGAAGCCCGTCACGAGCTATGGACCTCCATCTCCTCCGAGAAGGAAGAATTGATCCGTTCCTTCCTCAACACCACTAACCTCGAGATTGTAAAGCGAGCTCGGCCCTCCTCGTTCTTCAACTTTCAGTCTGCTGCGGTGGGCAACCTCTTCCTCACCGGCGCCCGTCTGTTCACTGGTTCATTCGAATCCGCCATTTATCTTCTCGGATCCATCACGGGGGTCCCATCGAACGTGTCCGTCATTCCCGCTATTAATTCTAATTTCTCCCACCACATTTGCGCTGGCCTTAGAGATGGAACATCGATTGTCGGACAGAACTCAATCTCCCACCCCAGCGCTCTCCCGAACAATCTTCCAGGCGGAGAGGATGAAATAGATGGCCCCATGTCACCGACGACCTTCCAACGGAAGACTTTCGAGGAACTTATCATGCACGATAGCGTCGAAGATGCGAATCTCCCGGGCTCTCTTCCCACCTTAAGGAAACAATATATTGACTTCCACAAGTCTGATACGGAAGATCTTCCCTCAAGAATCCGCAGGATATGGTACATCAACCCCTATGGGCAAGAAATACGGCCGAGTCCGAACAGAAAGGCTCTTGCGGCATTGGGAAACTCGCAAGCTGTGATTTATAGCATCGGTTCCCTATATACGTCTATTATCCCGTGCCTAATATTGAAGGACGTAGGAGACGCGATTGCTGCCCCTGGGATCAAATCGAAGATTCTGATTCTCAACGGCTCAATAGATCGCGAAACTGGCCCAGCATCAAATCCATATTGCGCCCGAGATTTCATTTGCGCCATTTCCAACGCGTGTGGAACCTCCAGGGGCGACCTACGCGTCGATGCTGCGAACATGAACAAGTATGTCACGCACGTGATCCACCTTGAGGGTGAGGGGACACCGAAGGTTGATAAGGAAGAGCTGAAGAGCTTGGGTATTGAGACTTATAGAGTCTACGGGAGGAAGAATCCAGAGGGTGGGATGCTGTATGACGGCAAAGCGTTGACACAGGCACTTGAGTCGATATTGGGCAGGGAGGATAAAGGTGTCGTACGGAGGAATACGCTGCAGCATTAAAAATCATGTACATTAGAGGGTTCATAGGTATATATATTAATCGTAAATTCTTCGTTGCGGTATCAGCTCTCGCAAGGTATCTGAAAACCGAGCCATCACCATCTGCTGAGCTTGTCCTTCCGCTGTATCTCCAAAACGCGCGATGCCTGCCTAATAGTACATGGTATTGTGGGTGGAAATTCATGTTCGTAGGAAAGTGGCTCCAAGTCCCGCAGCAACGCATCTAATAACCCACGCATATCCATGCCCCGACCTCATATCCATGTGTATGATCCAATACTACCATCCATCCCCGCCCCGATACGCCGCCGTCATTTATATACTGTCATTATCGTAACGCAGGCTTCTTTCCTTGCTTCTTTGTCATGAGTTTCATCGTCAGGTGAAACACGCCGGTCTTGGGTTGTTTCCCGTCCTTTTTCGGCACTCCGATTGCTGTGCGGCAGACTGGGCACGATCTCTTGCCTGTGCCGACGTTGAGAGCACCATGGAGGCACGAAGAGCAAAACATATGTCCTACAACAGTTAGCATTATCATGTAACAAAGATCATGAATGAGAACTTACCACAATGAGTAATCGCCAGTTCCTCTGGCTGATCTAAACAGATCACGCACTGCGTCGTAGCAAGCTTCTGAGGTTTATCAAGCTCTGCTTGCCGTTGTTGTTTTATCAGGTCTTCCTGCCGCTTCTTCATGACTTCAGCGTAGCTGGTGTCGTCTTCCGCATCGATCAGGTCCAGTTCTTCCACCTTGTCACCTGGTTTGCTTTTTTTGTGATCATCCCTCAGTCCCTCCGGACTGGCATCAGCGTCCTTCTTTCGCTTTGCCGTCCGGCCTTCACTGTCTACACTTGATAGACGGCGCTTCTTTGGTGTTCTAGTTGTGGCGACAGGTGATGTTTCAGTGAGGTCGACTATGCTGGATTCTCTCGTACGGGTGGGAGTCTGTTGTAGAGATGATGGACCATTCAAGAAGGCGTCGAAATCGAAGTCCTGAAGAACATCATCTCCTTGTGGCGAGGGAGGTTCGTGTTGCGGCATTTGTGTGGTTAAGAACGTGTCTTGCCAGGACGTTCGTTGTCGGTAACCGCGGGGTTGTTGCGGTCTGGTCGTATTGTTGGAGCCTAAGAGCATGGACAGAGTGGGGGAGGCGTTTCCGGAAGACGGTCGGGATACATTGATCCATGGAGAGCGTGAGATTGAGGTGCGCCGGGGCTCCTCATCCTCTGGCGACGATACGAATAGTGATTGGCGGTTAGAAGATGGAGTGCCCATGGCGAGACTGTGATGCGACCTGGAAAGATCCAACAGGCTACGGTCGTAGATGCCTGTTGAGGAATAAGGGTTTGTCCCCAGCCCTTCGGTCTTCTTCACAGACAAAGAGGTGCGCTGGGGCTGAAATTCAAAGCCATAAGAAGGCAGTTACGTATATCTAAGAGGGAGAGATTGTGTGTATGGCTTCAAAACCTCAACGCCGCGTTGGGACGTTGGGTGTGCGAAGTGGCGACTGTCGTGACCATAGCGCTAGTCTTCCATTAGAACCTTTATTGGAAGTTGGTGGAGCAGGTCAGCTGACTCGTCGTACCAAACTTCGGCAGGTGCGGCCGCTCCGCGTATTCGTGGTTTTGTGTCTCCGTTTTAGGGAATTCGCTTTCTTCAATATCAAGATCAAAAGACATAAGGCGATATTGGTAGTCTACTAAAAGCAAGGTCATCAACTGTGGGTGGCACTTACGCTCAGGTTTGGTGGCATTTTGAGATGTTATGTAGGTCAGATCCGTTGCTGAACAACGCTGAGAAGTTGCTTCCAATTTATATAAAACAGGACGCCGAACTATTCAGCCAAGTGAGTTGATCTCTACAGCCAAGCTACTTGGTGTTGATTACCAAGCCCTATGGATGAATCATTCGCCATCCGTCCCTAATATGCTTTATTTCTTTTATATTTTCTACGCTTATGCCTTGGCTTCTGAATACCTCTATACGTACTAGTACACTCCATTGAGTGCGTTATGAAAACACACCTTCCAGTATACACACATAAACCGTCACAATGCGTAGGCCAGCGCGGTGCTACCGCTACTGCAAGAATAAAGTAAGTGCTTCCTATTCCAATGCTTCATCAAATACTAATCGCACCAGCCCTTCCCAAAATCCAGACACAACCGCGGAGTTGCCGACCCAAAATGAGCAGGTTTCCTCCAAGGCCCTCGAGGCGGCCCGTATCCAAGCCAACAAGTAAGCATCCCTTCCTATCTCATCAATTGAACAACAACTAACATAAAACTAGATATATGGTCAAGAACTCCGGCAAGGAGACTTTCCACCTTCGCATTCGCACACACCCTTACCACGTCATCCGTATGAACAAGATGTTGGCTTGTGCTGGTGCAGATCGTCTGCAACAGGGTATGCGTGGCGCATGGGGTAAACCCGCCGGTATCGTTGCTCGCGTTAGGGTCAACCAGATCCTGATTTTGATGAGAACGATCGACCGTTGTGAGCTCCAGGCTAAGACGGCGCTGAAGAAGCCATGTACAAGTTCCCCGGCCAGCAGAAGGTGGTCGTTAGCAGGAACTGGGGATTCACGAAGGTGAAGAGGGAGGACTATCAGACGATGAGGGAAACCGGCCAATTGAGACTTGATGGTGCTGGCGTGCAGTTTCTTGAGAAGAAGAGAAGGATAGAAGACCAGATGAAGAATTTCCCAGCTGCATTTGCAGATGGGATAGGTGTGGAACAGCTGGCGATCTAAGGCGCTTGAAGGCTCAAAGATTGCCAGAGGTAGCAATAGTTAAAATATAAATGATACAATATACATCAATTATCCACACACTCTATCTTTATCGACAAACAAATGCTTATGTGAATTAAATGTTCCTCATCGTGATTCTCATAGACTAAAACGTCGTCTGGCTGTTCTCTTAAAAAAAAGTAGCATAAATCTGCCTTAAATTTAATAATATTGGTTATATCCTCACGTTGGAAAAATTATTTTCTTGCTCTCTTTTGTGTCCTTTTTTCGGGGGGGATGCATTTCCTGGCTTTGCTCTGCGAACATTCTCATTTTCATTTTCATTCTCCTCCGATATTCGATACCCCCACATTCGGGATTGTAACGTAAGCGACGCTAACGTGGATTTGGTGCAATATTACTCAAAGTAGCTCGATAGTGGCACGCCCGCATCATCGACCGATGTAAGATTGCAATATCGACAACATATGGGCAGGAAGGAGTCATGAGCATGACACGTCGCATATAGTATGCTTCTCCCAACACGCGCTGGATATTCGAGTCGACCATGCGCCAGCTTCGTTAGGCTCGCAAAGCTCAAGGCGCGGGATGAAACCACACATCTCAGTCGCGGCGCGGTACGACGCGGATTCGCAACAGATGGAGCCATTTCAGAAGATGACCAGACGAAGAGCACATCTTCCCTTGCCAGTATGTATTGCGCACGCGATGGTAGTATTGTACACCCTACTAACGACTTCGCGCAGAGACTTCAAACCCCCGTTTTAATGAAATAGGGGTGCAGCAACTTAGTAGCCATGTCCACTCCCAAATATTCCCGGGACCGTCAGTTGCAGCGCCAAAAGAACTTGTCGAGCTTTCGAGAGATCATTTGCAACGACACGAGCTCCTTGGCAAGAATACAGACGATAACCCGCCGATATCGTTCGATTTACCACTACTCCAAGGCGAAACCCTTGATGAGCACTTCTATAAACTAGGCACGGATGCTGGGGAACCATACTTTGGTTATGCAAACCAGTTTACAAAGGCAAACGGTCCACCCAAACCGCGGAAATGGGTGCATCGAAGCGGCTGGACGAAGTACTATAGTGATGGGAGGACCGAAGTAGTGGATGCGCCGAACGAGGAGATGTTATGTTTCGACACCGAAGTTATGTGGAAGGAGAGTTCGTATGCCGTCATGGCATGCGCAGTCAGTCCCACTGCCTGGTATGCCTGGTTATCGCCTTGGTTGCTTGGAGAGTCGGAATCCGACAGACACCTGATACCTCTTGGGGATCCACAACACCACCGGATAATTGTTGGCCATAACATTGGCTACGACAGAGCCCGTATCGCAGAGGAATACTCTATAAACCAGTCGAAGAACTTCTTTCTCGACACCATGTCGCTACACGTTGCCGTTAATGGAATGTGCTCCAGGCAACGACCAACCTGGATGAAGCACAGAAAAAACCGAGAGCTACGAGATAAAATCGCACACGAGACCGATAACATCGAATTGGCCGCCCTTTTAGGCGATAGGGGCCTCACTGAAGAAGAGGAGGAGCTGTGGGTGGGCAGAAGCTCAGTTAATTCTCTACGAGATGTCGCCAAGTTTCATTTGGATGTCACCATTGACAAGGCCCAACGAGATAGTTTTGGAGAGCTCGACCGCGCTGGCATTCGAGGCAAACTGGACGAGCTGTTGGATTACTGTGCTGCGGATGTCTCCATCACACATCGTGTGTACAAAATCGTCTTCCCCAATTTCCTCGCGACATGCCCTCACCCCGTGAGCTTCGCTGCATTGAGACATCTGTCGTCTGTCATCCTCCCAGTTGACAAGTCGTGGGAGTCATATATCGCCAATGCAGAAGCTACATATCTCAAGCTCTCTGATTCCGTCCAGGAACGCCTAATCGCACTGACTGAGAAGGCCCTGGAGATTAAAGGAGATGAGGAGAAGTGGAGCAATGACCCGTGGTTGCGCCAACTGGACTGGTCCGGCCAAGAAATCAAAATGGTAAAGGGCAAGAAGAAGAATGACCCTCCAAGACCAGCGGCACGGCAAAAGATGCCAGGTATGCCAGCGTGGTATAAGGGCCTTTTCGCCAAGGCTGATGCGCCAATCAACTTGACTGTCAGGACCAGAGTTGCCCCGCTCCTGCTTCGATTGGCATGGGGTGGACACCCATTGTTTTGGTCTGATAAATACGGCTGGACATTCCGGGTGCCGGTTGCAGAATCTCAGAAGTATAAGGAGTTGCAGATGCAGAGGTGCACCGAGTTTGACGAGAAAGATATAGCACTGAGAGACGATACGGGCGGCGTTTTTTACAAGATCCCGCATAAGGATGGGCCAACGGCACGGTGTGCAAACCCGATGGCGAAGAGCTACATGTCATATTTCGAAAAGGGCATCCTATCATCGGAGTACTCGTACGCAAAAGAGGCCCTTGAGATGAACGCTTCGTGCTCCTACTGGATAAGCGCAAGAGATCGTATCATGTCACAGATGGTAGTATATGATGCTGATCTTCAAAAGCCAGCCAAGGGACAAGCATCTAACGACACTGGCTACATTCTGCCACAAGTTATCCCTATGGGCACGGTGACAAGACGAGCTGTCGAGAATACTTGGCTTACAGCAAGTAATGCCAAGGCAAATCGAGTCGGATCGGAATTGAAGTCGATGGTTAAGGCGCCGCCAGGATATTGCTTTGTGGGAGCTGATGTGGACTCTGAAGAGCTTTGGATTGCCAGTCTAGTCGGTGATGCTCAGTTCAAGTTACATGGTGGGAATGCCTTGGGATTCATGACCCTGGAAGGCACCAAAGCAGCTGGAACTGATTTGCATTCGAGGACTGCTTCAATCTTGGGCATTACCAGGAACGATGCCAAGGTGTTCAATTATGGGCGTATCTACGGAGCTGGTCTCAAGTTTGCGTCTACTCTACTCAGACAGTTCAACCCCGGATTATCGGAAGCAGAAACCACAAAGGTTGCCACGGCTCTGTATAAGGAGACCAAGGGAGCCAAGACTAACCGGAAGGCGTTACACAAGAGGCCTTTCTGGCGTGGAGGAACCGAGAGCTTTGTCTTTAATAAGCTCGAAGAATTTGCTGAGCAAGAGAGGCCGCGGACTCCAGTCCTCGGAGCAGGAATTACGGAAGCATTGATGAGTCGATTCATCAACAAAGGTGGCTTCATGACGTCGAGGATCAATTGGGCGATTCAATCGTCTGGTGTCGACTATCTGCACCTTCTGATAATATCGATGGACTACCTGATTCGTCTGTTCAACATCGATGCCAGACTCGCAATCACTGTCCACGACGAAATCAGGTACCTGGTCCGCGAGGAGGATAAATACAGAGCCGCAATGGCTTTGCAAGTGTCCAACGTCTGGACTCGAGCCATGTTCTCTCAGCAAATGGGCATCAATGACCTTCCCCAGTCCTGTGCTTACTTCTCGGCCATCGACATCGACCACGTTCTCCGCAAGGAAGTGGATATGGACTGCATCACACCCTCGCACCCAACTAAAATCCCCCACGGAGAGTCGATGGACATAATGCAGCTCCTTGCCAAGGGCTCGCTAGCAAAACTGGAACCGAGCATCCAGCCGACCGACGCACCAAAGCTCGACGGCATCAAGTACACCCATCGCCAACCCGTGATGGAGGCACTAGAGAAGGCCAACCTCAGCTTCCTCAAAGCGCAAATCACAGCTGACGAGAACGAACTAAAAGAGATCGTCAAAGTCCAACGTAAAGTCCTCGACGCCGACGAGAAGACCGCGAAGCCGAAGCAAACACGCGCTCGCAAGATCCTGCCATACCAGGCGCACGCGGAATTAATGGAGGAGCCACTTAATATCACGGACTTGCTAGAGAGCAACTTCAGGAAGGACACGAGGAAGAAACAGCAGCACTACCCGTGGGAAGAACAGATGCCGCCGCGGTATAAACCCACACACCGCTGGTAACACACTATCATATCAGATGTAAGCTTTCATATGTCGGGGGAACACAATTGTACAGGATGGGAACGGGAACTGGCGTATACGAGCGTTGTTGGCAGGGTGGAGCGGAGCGGGACGGCGGCGCTTCTTGTGTGGGAATAGTGTGTTGTATATTTGATTGGGAATAGCGGGCTGCAAACAAAAGACGACGGGACGTCTATAATGAAAACTGTAATGCTCGTAGTTTGTTCCGGCTGGCCTTTCTCAATGCGATTTCACGTGATACTAAGCTTGTTGGGATCAACATCGCTCAGCCACATCCAGGCTGACATGCCTTGCGGAAGGAACACTTCGATGCAAGTGTCCTAAAGTAAATACACAGACGCAGGCTTCGTCCCCCCTCCCACGCCCAGCTCCACGCACCCCCAATCGCAGCACACATGCATCACGTGCCATGTCCACCACCGACAACAACGACTCCCCCCTCTCCATCACCTCCTCCATCACCGGGATCCTCACCTTCCTCGTCGCCATAACCGCCACAATCTGGCTCCGCATCTCCGCCATCCGCACCGCCGACACCGAGTACTCGCGCGTCAAAACCGCTCTAAGCTGGTACAAAACCGAGTCAGAATGGATCCACGACCTGGTCGCCACGCAGCGGGACGCCCAGGACCGGACGCGGGGGAGTTTCGATGGGTTTTTTTTGGATAAGGACCTAGCGTGGAGGGAGAAGGGGAGGGGGAGGCAGAGGGAGACGGAGATGTATGTTTTTGTGCTTGATCAGCTTGGGACGCTGGAGGAGAGGTTGTTGGAGATGGTGACGGCGGTGGAGGTTAGGGCGGAGGGGAGCTGGAGGGAGTGGCAGGGGGAGGGGCAGGGGGGTGGGTGGGGGGGAGGCGCGAAGAGGTGGTGGAGGAGGACGAGGATTGGGGTTTATTGGTTGCCGGTTAGGACGAAGGCGTTGGAGCTGGTGAGGCAGAGGGATGCGTTGGGGAACAGGGTACTGTTTGCGCAGTTGGCTATGGTTTCTTCGTAAGTGCCTTTTGGGAGGGGGGGGGAGGGGATGCTGACTTTGTGTAGTAGGTTGGCGGATGGGGAGGAGAGGGCGAATAGGCAGGATGAGAGGATTAGGGAGTTGTTGGATACGGTGAGGTCTTTTGATGAGAGGTTGCCGTGAGGTGGGTTGGAAAAGGATGGATGGATTTGGCGTTTGGGTTGGGACATCAACAATCATGGAGTTGTTGTATGATATAGAAGGTATGTGGCATACTATATGATATTCTCATATAATAACCGAGCAAGTCAAGAGGGAGAGCACGTGGCATATATCCTTTTATATATAGTTTGGCAGCTGGTGTTCTTAAATTCGTCATTGGAAGGTCTGGCAATCATTAGCTGGCCGTTTGCTGGAACTGATGGAGAACGATTGTTTGAGCAAAGACTGATGCTGGGCCTTGTTTGTGGCATAGACATGTTAGGTGTATCCCCATGAAACCAAGCATCAGTCCTGCCAGACAAAATGAATCCATCCGTGGTCCTGGCGCAAATTCATATAGAAATATGCCAATTTGCGCAAAACCGGCCTCAGGTTCACCTGATCGGCCCATATCAAGTCTTCTGGGAGCAGTTAGTTGTTCCGTAATCACAAAGTATAGCCCGTATACACCGCTCAAAGTGATAGATGCCGTCTGCGAGACGGGGTCATTCATCAGCCCTGCTAAAGAAAAAATGAAGCCATCTAAAGATATTGCGCAAATTCACCTTAAGCTAGATAGATTTGCGCACAAAGCACAAGAGACCCTGTAACTCCATAGATTCTAGCACATGCTCGCCCAAAAGCCCCTAAATGACCGTGTCCTTTCAGCGTCTAAAAGCCCCTATGCGACCCTGTCTCCCCCTAGGATTTCAATCCAAGAGCCCCTAACTAACCTGTTACACGGCAGGTTTCTAGCACAAAGATGTGCTAGACCACACAAAGCCACCCCCCCTATTACTCTACACGCGCCTAGACTAGCCTTGCCTGCTCATCGGGTCAACGTGAAGCCGACCCCCTTGCCACTTTGCGCAAAACCTGTCTAGAGGCGAACAGATTTGCGCAACAACGGGATTCAATTAACCCGGCCGGTCATGTTTGTCTTAAAAGGGGGGTTGGTCTTCATTACAGAGGGCGCTGGACATTAGCAGGACTGGCGGGGACGGTTGGGTCTCAAAGGCTACACTACTACACGCACGCACGATCATGAGACAACAGAAGAACTACATAACATATTGTTTTGTCCAAACGTAAACTACCATTCCCGGCCACACAAAGGCTGTAATGTAATGGGTATCCAAAGCATATATAGCATATTACCTCCCTCCCCTCCATCGCACATCTCACAAACTGAACCCGCTCCAGCGCCGTCTTATATACACGAATCTAACACCTGCCCCATATCTCACACCCCCCTACGCCGCCTCCTCCATCCCCTCCCACCCCCCTTCCATCTCCAAAAACACCCTCACCCTCCCCTTCACCTGCCCCAGCTCCCCCCCCAACGCACTCTCCCACTGCTCCTCCACACACCTAACCTTCTCCTTCAAATCATCCGTCAACGTCCTCCCCTCCGCCTCACTCTCCTCCGCCACCTCCCCGCGCACCACCTCCGCCCCCTCCCCGCCCGCAACGCGCTCGCTCTCCTGCGCCCGCGCCCGCGCCGCCGTAACAGCCGTCTTAACCTCATGTAACAAGCAGAGTAGGTTCGTCTGGCTCTCGATGAACTGGTATGTGCTCCTCCCGCCGTGCTCGAGGAGGCTGTAGAGGTACTGCATCGGCCACTCGTGGTAGGCGGGGTTCTCATCATACTCCCCCGCCGGGATCTGTATTCTGAATTCCCTCGTCACAATCCCAGGGATCTTATCAAGGATACTCCTTAGCCCCGGCGCAATGTCCCAGAACGCACTAAGTTGCACCTCCACCCCCCTCACCACATTTGCCTCCACAACATCCATAAACTCCATCGTCCTTCCCAACGCCCCCTGCGCGAACTCCACGCGTCGCTTCCCCGCGTCGTCCGCGAAGAAACGCTCAGCGCCTACGACCTTGTCGCCCCGTCCCGCGAGCCGGTAGGGTTCAATCACCATATCCCTGTACCGATCATTGCGATCAGATAGCAAATCATACAACTCAGCATGCAGCTGCTCGCGCGCCTCAAAGATCCACTTCAACAGCGTCAATTTCTCCAGTAGCTCAGGCTGCTCATCGCCCTCCTCCTGCGTGGCAGTCGGATCCTGCGCGCGCGCGTCGTCAAAGAGCTGGCTTCGGAGCTGTTCGAAGAGGGTTGTACAGGTGTGGACGCGCTCCATGAGGAGGTCATTCACCGGCGCCACGACGGCGGTTTGGAAGCGCTCAAATGAGGCTTTGGATGTAGCTTTCGTGTGCTCGTTCTCCGTAGCCGCAGCATCAGCCTCCGCCTTCGCGGCGTCCGCATACGTCATACTCCCCGCCTCGATATCGCGCACGATAGTAGCGCGAAGTGCTTGTCTGCGCTGCGTGGCTGCTGCGCATGCCACATGGCGCGCCTGCTCGTCGTCGGTTAGGAAAGACGCTTTAGTAGCTTCGACGTCGGTGAATTTGCTGAGTTGGCGCACGGAGGTGCGGATCTCGGTTAGGTCGGGGTGGTTGTTGTTGACGGCGGGGTGGTGGCGGGGGTATGGCGGGGGGAGGGTGACGAGGCGCGAGACGTCGAGGTGGCGCGGGTTGGAGGTGGGAGGGGCGGGGGAGTGGTTGAAGTGGTTTGTGGGTGTTTTGTTGGGGGGGGAGGTGGGACCTTCGTCGTGCCAGCCTGTTTTTTCGGGGGGGTATTCGTCTGGGCCGTAGGAGGCGTAGTTACTTGGACCTGCTTTTGGAGACGACTGCGGTGGCTGTGAGGGTGTCGAATTTCCGTTCCCCTCCCATTGCAGCGACTCACGCAACTCCCGCGGCATTCCCATGTACTTTGACTCTCTCTTCGACCGCTCTAACACTGTCGGCGACCCCCCCGAGCCAGATCGACCCACCTCCCACCATCTACTCGACGGCCTACCCCTTGAACTCGACTCCTCCTGAGCCTGACTCGCGCTCATACTTGGAATCGGCGACAGCGATGGCATATACCCCGTCCACCACGTTGACTCCGGCCTCGACCCCGGCCCCGCAGACCCCATACTCGACGCCGACGACGGCGCAGAATCAATCGGTCCCGTCTGTAGCGGTGGCAGGCCGCTCAACCCCTTATGCTCCGCAGTATTGGAATGCGACCCAAACGAGCTCCGCTTCGAGTGCGTATACGGCCGGAACAGGTCGCGCGTCAGCTCTAGCACCTCTGATCCCATCGCATCGATGGCTGAGGTGTATAACTTCCGTCGGATACGCGATTCGGAAACGATGAAATCGGCAAAGAGCCGGATGCGCTCCTCGTCTGTGGCAGCTGACGCCTCGCGCAGGATGAATTGCTCATGCCGCTGCAGTGCCTCGTGGCTGAAACTCTCAGCTGCTGGTGATGGCAACTGACGAGACGGCGCGCGCTTCGGCGACAATGGCGCTGGCATACCCTGGTCCTTTAACGGCGTGTGTAGGATGTGCGAGATCGGCCGAGGCGAGCTGTCCGCGCGACGATGCGAGATCGGCGGTGGTGTTGGGAGAGACTTGGGTGGTATATTCGGGTTATGTCCTTGATACGAGTTTTGTGACGGATACTGTGCCGGCGAGAACGGCGGCGTAGGTGCTTCGGTGCGGTTCGTAGAGTTCAGTGGCTGGGGCGTTGAGCCGCGGGACTCGGGCTGTTGGATATCCGCCAACCGATGCGTAACGTGGCTGAGTGTCCGCGACGAATTCGGCGTATTCTGGCTTTGGTAGTTGGGTGTCCTGGAGAAGTTCGGGGTGTCCTGGTTATGGAACGAGCGTGCACTCGAGGGGTTCGATTTTGTAACCTCTGGGCGCCTGCCAAGCACGGTCATGGGTGGCACGACGATGTCAGCGGGGGTGATGGCCTCGGCCCAGGGGTTGTTCGAGGGCTCTTCAATCGCAACAGCCTTGCCGGATCTACTCTCGCTCCTCCGCTCTCGAATACTCTTTGGCTCGCCTCGAACCGCATGTGCTCTTGTTAATCCGGACGAGCTGGACCCGGAATTCGACTCCGTGTGGCCGCACGAGCTGACACTCGATGTGTCGATGTGTAGCGCACCGGGAGGGAGTGGTGACCGTGGTCGTGGTGCGCCTGGTACCATTCGCGGGCTGTCTACCCAACCCGCAGGCGTAGGGGGAACAGGGCCCAACGTAGAAATAGGCGCCGGTCTGCGCGTCGGCGGCGACACAACCGGGTCAACGCCCTCTGGACGTGATAGACTTTGCGACCTGGAACTCGATTGCGGGGGTGGCCCTGGCGGAGGAGGTGGTAGTGGCATCCCTGGTTTCCATCTCGACGTCGAAGAATTGCGCGAACGAGAAGCTGCGCCGGTAGGAGTTCCGATTGCGCTTGCTGAAACCGCACGTCTGGAGGCTGGAGGCCTCTGCTCAGCAACAGCGGCGGAGAATGCCTCTGTAGACGGCTCCAAATTAAGTGGCGGGGGCCTGTGGGATGGTGGCTGGTCTCTTATATCAACCGACCCGCGTGGCCTAGACGACGACGGCAGGTCTCTGCTTATATCTATCGATCCGCGTTGCGACGGCTCCGGCACTTCTGGTGTTGTCGGCTTGCGGTGGAAGACATTTCCAAGATGACTGAGAAGTGGTTGTGCTCTATCCCTCGATCTTGTTCGCGATATCGGAGGAGGGGGTGGGAAGGCAGCCGCAGTCACTTCTGGCGATGGTCTGTATGCGGCGCCTCCAGGGCTACCGCGGTTTAGCGGTGACGCCGAGGTGGCCGAGTCTAGCGGGGAGAAAGTAGTCGCGCTGTTATGGCTTCGAGGCGGCGAGTAAGGTGGAGGGGCAGGTGCTACATCACAATATCAGCCACAGCGCATTGAATTTATAGGAAGCTAACATACCCATAACCACATCTGAAGGAGACGGTGAATACCGCCCATTATCAGGCGAATACCCCGTCTGCGCACCACCCCATTGCTGCGGATTGTACTGCCTCACACCGCTGGCAGGTGAATAAGGCGTCTGGTGGTGAAAAGGCGAGCTCAGACTGACAGCTGAGTTCGGGGCCTGGAACTGCGGCGGCGGCGGTCCCAGCTGCGTCGCGAGGGGGTTGAGATTCTGGCGGCGCCGTTGGGAGGCTTCGGCGAGGCTGCTCATCGTCGCGTAGCAGGCTAGGGATGAGCGTGGGAGAGGGAGGCTCAAGCTGGTGCTGCTGCGACTTCAGGAGGCGAGTTGCATCAGGCGCGGCTATCACAATAAAGCTTGGGGTTTGTCGCGCGCTACGGGCACTTGACGATGAGAGTGACGAGAGGTTGAAGCGACCAGTTCGGCGGCCATATAGGGAGGAGAGTCGGGGCGTGGATTAGGCAACAAGCTTGTGGCCAACAAGCTCTGGCTAGAAAAAGGCTGATATTGATATGCAGGCAATCATGGAAGTTGCCATATTACAGTGGACGAGGCTCGATCATCTCCCTGACACCAAGAAGAGACTCCACCACCTTATTTCCAACATTTCCAACTGAATTGGCCAAGTCTTGGAAACGGGTTGGGCGTGGTCCCCTCCGCGGCTCCGCATTACTGTATCTTCTGGCATCACAGAGTGGACAGAGTGAGTGGACAGAGTGGACTATATTGGCCGCATCGGGTGAGACGCCCGTGGTATGCACACTTCATGCAGGACAGGGAGCACGATTGGGGGTGTATGGAGTGAAATTCTCAGCGGGCGGATCCCAGAGATGACCCAGGGGCGGTCCCCTACACGAAATGCACGGGGAGCGCACGCCATGGCAGGGAGTGGTGTGTGCTGTGCGCACACTGCAGTGTGTGTGCATCCATCCCACTGAGCCAAAAAGACTATAGTATTCCAGCCCGGTGGAATACGCGTAACACGCTCGGTGTGCTGGGTCTATCACTTGAAGAAATGGGCGAAGTGAGCAAAGTACAAGCTGTGATTCGCCGTTTTCGCCGTTCTCGCGGGCGTGGTTGGTTGTTTCGGAAGTATTGGCACGTTGGCGGCTAATAGGCGACTGTGAGTGGTGGCGGGAGGGAGGGGAGGTATACGGAGGTAATGTTCAAAAGGTCTTATGAGTGGATCGAGCATGGGACCCCAGAATTTGTGCACAACAGCATAAACTCATGTATGGATCACATATGAATTAGAACCAATTTTGCAACTCTGACCTGACCATATGCACGACGTGACTAATTCAGGGGTCCCCTGCTCTGATCCCGTGACTCTGACGCTTGCCGTAACAGACAATATAAACCCTGTTCTCACCTAAAAACAAGACCAACGGACCAAAATCAAGTCCTGTGTCCTGGTACGTCGTTACTCTGGCTCTCTATTTTGTCTCGCCTTTGACTTACCAGTTGTTGCCCGTCGCTGTCCCCTGCTGATTCGCTAGCCTCCGCCCTCATTGTGGCATTTGGACTTTCTCTCTCGTCGCTGGCCCTCGGAAGCGCTGCCAGATTTTGACGATGTCGGCCGAGAGCTTGGATGAGGGCTTGGGAAGGGTGGACCTGCTAGACTGGCTCCGAGAGGACATCGAGCCTCTCGATGTCCATCCAATCGAGGAGGAGGAGGGTCACGGTCACGGCGACGACGAGGAGAAGGGCGAGGAGGAGGATAACAATGATGCTGTTGCTGTTGCTGTGGTGGCAGCATGCTTGCATTATCAACGCAAGCGTCTGCGCCAGCAGGCTTCTCTCGAGTAGTGCCATATGAATATTTGCACCACCAGTTTTCTTTGGACATTAATATGCCCGCCGGACGTGCACGAGTTTGGCTCCGGTTTTCAGTTGCAGAGATCCGGGAGCTTGCGCCTTTGCTTCGCCTTGGAGAAATCTCCTGGCGAAGCCGTTATCAGGCAGATCCGGAGACAGCTCTGTGCGTGCTGTGCGCCCGTCTCTCGTCGCCTGGGCGGTGGGCCCCTCTCACCGACATCTATGGCCGGTCGGAGAGTTGGCTCTGCACTGCCTTTAACGACGTGTGCTGCTGGCTGGCGGAGGTGTTTGGTCCAGTCTTGCACTGGCATCACCAGTTAACAAGATACTCGCGGCTAGCGGAGTTCTCAGCGGGTGTGAGACGGGTTGGAGGGGTGGACGGTGGTGGGGCTTTGTGGATGGCACCTTTCGAGGCCATTGCCGTCCACTTGGCCAAGATGCTCAGAGGGAGGTATACTCTGGGCATAAACGGGAACATGGCTTGAATTATCAAGCTATTGTTACACCTATGAGCTGGTTTCGTCGCTCGTTGGCCCCTTTCCTGGTCCAACGAATGACTGGGTTATGTGGCGGAAGTCTGGCTGCGAAGCAGCTATTCGCAAGGTATATCTTGCTCTCTCTCTCTCTCTCCCCCCTTCTCTCTCTCTCCCCTTCTCTCTCTCTCCCCTTCTCTCTCTCTCCCCTTCTCTCTCTCTATTTAAGCTATACTAACATATCTACAGGTTATGGAGGGGAATCCCCTCCTTTCTGTCTACGGCGACCCAGCATACTCTGCTGCATACGGCATCTCCTGTCCCTTTGAGCATCCAGAAGGCCGGAGGATGCTTGACGATGACAAGCAGCAGTTTAACACTGCTTTGTCAAGGGTCCGGATCGAGGTTGAGAGAGCGTTTGGCAAAACGCAAGATGCACCCCCCCACTCACAAAACTTATCAACATAACCTCCGTAGTACAGCGCCATAAAGTTTCCATATGGGTCGGTGCTTTTCCCATACAAATGATGTCACCTGTTGTAAATAAAGAGCCTTTGTTATACTTGTCTATTTAGAAGTGTTGCTTTTGCTCTTACATAGGGCTTCAAAACACGTTTTAGCTACTCTAATCCATTGCCATTTGCTTATAACCTCCTTTGGAATCCAGCTCTATAGGACATTCTATCCCTTAAAGATAACGAGGGGGTTGATAACTGTTCTATCTATATAGATGCACTTAACAGCAGACACCCACTCCTGCCTTCCTAGATGTGCTTGAGATCGCGTCCTAAGTGTAGATGTTATAGCCTACTCTACTAGCAGCGCTAAGACAAGGAATGGATGAGTTATAGAGAGGTTATAGGGACAAGGACCACATGACCTAACCTGTTAGAGGCTATGTGTCATACTGACATTCGTTGCACTCAGTTTGCTATCAAACTCAAGAGCAAACTTAGAAATCTCCTCCTCAAACCTACAAGTCACTATACATATTTTGGCTTATCACACCAACAACAAGAGCAATACTACTCAACGATTGCTACAACCCTCTATGATTCATTACACGTCATTGCTCCTTAGTTATTGGGCCGATATTACCACATAGCATATCTCTACAACCCTCTATGATTCATTACATGACATCACTCCTTAGTTACTGGGCTAATACTACACATGACATATCTCTATCAACTAGAGGCTGTAATGTTGGGTGCACCAGATGTGAGAATCTAGCCACCCAAGGAAGGGATGATTTTACTAAGACAACACACTGTCTTAGGAAACAGAGCCAAAGGGTTGTAGCTTAGACTATTCCACAACGCAGCAATCAGGTGTGTGATGTAGTGAAGTGGTTCAGACAAGTTGCAACAAATGTTGAGTCTGGGAACTCAGGGGTAAGTCAGAGGTTAACACCTCACTGACTTTTCAGAAACAAGGAGTAACAAGATGAATGCTTGGAAGCTTGTAAAAGACGTGGAAGTATGTGATAATCGATTTACTGTATTGCCTGCTTGCCCTTTCTTAAGGAAAGGGCAATCCTATTTATGCCAAAGGAGTGTAGTTCTCTCATTTTCCATGACTTTCCATGACTAACCAGGCTTGGTAAATGTATTAGAAATCAAGTGCGACCCACAACTAGCTTGCTAATCATGTAGTGAACGTAAGAGAATCCCATAGAACCATCTCTTGGGTTCCTAGCCTATAGGAAGTGAAAAGGAGGTCCAAGGTCAGAGTACCTATAGATAAATTATGTCATAACTTAACCAATCTTGTGGGTAACTAAGGAGCGATGACGTGTAATGAATCATAGAGGGTTGTAGAAGCTTCTAGAGCTATCGTTTATGTTCCTAGCCTCTTGTAATGGTGGGTGCACCAGATATGAGAATCTAGCCACCCAAGGAAGGGATGAATTTACTAAGACAACACACTGTCTTAGGAAACAGAGCCAAAGGGTTGTAGCTTAGACTATTCCACAACGCAGCAATCAGGTGTATGATGTGGTGAAGTGGTTTAGACAAGTTGCAACAAATGTTGAGTCTGAGAACTCAGGGGTAAGTCAGAGGTTAGCACCTCACTGACTTTTCAAAAACAGAGAATAACAAGATCAATGCTTGGAAGCTTGGAAAAGACGTAGAAGTATGTGCTAGTCGATTTACTGTATTGTCTGCTTGCCCTTTCTTAAGGAAAGGGCAATCCTATTTATGCCAAAGGAGTGTAGTTCTCTCATTTTCCATGACTTTCCATGACTAACCAGGCTTGGTAAATGTATTAGAAATCAAGTGCGACCCACAACTAGCTTGCTAATCATGTAGTGAATGTAAGAGAATCCCATAGAACCATCTCTTGGGTTCCTAGCCTATAGGAAGTGAAAAGGAGGTCCAAGGTCAGAGTACCTATAGACAAATTATGTCATAACTTAACCAATCTTGTGGGTAACTAAGGAGCGATGACGTGTAATGAATCATAGAGGGTTGTAGAAGCTTCTAGAGCTATCGTTCATGTTCCTAGGCCTCTAGTTGGTAGAGATATGCCATGTGGTAGTATTAGCCCACCCCCTTAAGGAGGAGATTTTCTTAATAACTTGTTCAATGAGTGTCCAAATGATATGCCGTGATGTATGTAGCATAAACAGATGTAGTAGAAGAGTTTGCAGCAATCATTGAGTAGTATTGCTTCTGTTGTTGGTGTGATAAGCCAAGATATGTATGGTGACTTGTAGGTTTGAGGAGGAGATTTCTAAGTTTGCTCTTGAGTTTGATAGCAAACTGAGTGCAACGAATGTCAGTATGACACCTCTAGTTGGTAGAGATATGCCATGTGGTAGTATTGGCCCACCCCCTTAAGGAGGAGATTTTCTTAATAACTTGTTCAATGAGTGTCCAAATGATATGCTGTGATGTATGTAGCATAAACAGATGTAGTAGAAGAGTTTGCAGCAATCGTTGAGTAGTATTGCTTCTGTTGTTGGTGTGATAAGCCAAGATATGTATGGTGACTTGTAGGTTTGAGGAGGAGATTTCTAAGTTTGCTCTTGAGTTTGATAGCAAACTGAGTGCAACGAATGTCAGTATGACAAGTATATAAACATATAGAGATACTCTTATAGAAGAGTATCTAAAGTCCTATCTATTACAATACATGATCACTATCCATGCCACAGCTCGACTATGTGACACTAGCGCTAGCATGGTACACTCGATTGATGTTGAATTAATTATATTACTAATCTATCTAACTATAACGTGGTTGTACACCGAGTCGTGAATGTCACCGAGTCGTGAACTTTTCCCTACTTAGCTACCTACGAACTTCAACATGCGTTTCCTCCACAACTACCAATGGAAATCCAAACCCAAGAAGCGCGAATCATTCTAGCTATTGAGGCTCTTCAAACATGTAAATCGCTTAATCGCAGGTCTGCATCAATACTATATAAAGTGCCTTATTCTATGCTTACTGATAGAATGGCCGGCCGACCTTCTCGACGCGAAACCAAAGCCAATAGTCATAAATTGACTGAGCTAGAAGAGGAAGTGATTATTCGAAATATATTGGATATGGATGCAAGAGGATTTGCACCTCAGCCTGCTAGTGTGGAGGATATGGCAAATTATATCCTTGAATCGTGTGGGGGAAAGCACGTTGGGACGCGGTGGGCATATCGATTTATACAACGCCGCCCCGAGTTAAAGACGCGTTTTAATCACGTTTATGACTTTCAAAGAGCCTTGTGCGAAGATCCTGAGCTTATTGGAGCGTGGTTTCAACTTGTGCAGAACATGAGAGCAAAGTACGGCATCCAAGACTGCGATTTCTACAACTTTGACGAGACGGGCTTCATGATGGGCGTTATTAGCTCAGCTTTAGTTGTTACGCGCGCCGATCGACGTGGCAGAGGCAAGGCAGTTCAGCCTGGCAATCGGGAATGGGCTACAGCAATTGTTTGTGTGAATGCTGAAGGCGGGAGTATCCCTCCGTTTTTAGTAGTTCAAGGGAAATGTCACCTTTCAAGTTGGTATACTGAAGGCGGCCTTCCTCACAATTGGGTAATTAAACCAACAAGCAATGGATGGACCAACAACGAGACAGGTCTAGAATGGCTTCATCATTTCGATAAACATACTTGCAGTCGTGCAAAAGGACCATATCGGATGTTGGTTTTAGACGGGCATGAAAGTCACGAATCAGCTGCGTTTCAGGAATATTGCAAAGCAAACAACATCATAACTCTCTGTCTACCTCCTCACTCGTCTCACCTAACTCAGCCACTTGATGTTGGGTGCTTTAGTGTTCTTAAACGCATGTATGGGCATCAAATTGAGACCTTTATTAAGGCTCATATAAACCATATTACAAAGGTTGAGTTTTTTATAGCTTTCCACACAGCTTATAACCAGTCAATAACAACTCAAAACGCCAAAGCTGGATTTCGCGGAGCTGGTTTAGTGCCCTTTGATCCGCAAGTAATCATTTCAAAGCTAGACGTCAAGTTGCGGACTCCTACACCTACAGGACCCCCCTCTATAGACGCTGATCCTTGGGTTTCTCAAACGCCTCGCAACCCAATAGATGCTCTCTCACAGACTACTCTAGTTAAAAATCGCATTGCACGGCACCAAGGAAGCTCGCCAACCCCCATTTTTGCTACTGTTACTGCATTAGCTAAAGGGACAGAGATTTTGGCACATGAAATGACTTTATTGTCAGCTGAAGTCCGCACCCTTCGAGCAGCAAACGAAGCTCTTAGCAAACGCCGGAGGGCTAAAAAGTCTCGTGTCCGTCAAGGGTGTGCACTTTCTGTAGGGGATGCACATGATGATTTGCCCCAAAGGGCAGTTACGGAGCAAATAAATCGCGAGAAGCGCTCTGGAGGGGTTGGTAGGAATGAGGGGCAACCAGGTGTACGACATTGTGGCACTTGCAGGGGGGCTGGCCATAATGTACGAACTTGTCAGGAGGTCATAGAAGTACTTAGCTCATCAGATTCTGAATAGTTTTAGTTTTAATACATGTTGTGGTTGTTTAATTATACCTTACAGTGGTGGGTATAAAAAAGTTTCACGACTCGGTGACATTCACGACTCGGTGTACAACCACGTTATACAGTAATTCAAAGCTAGCCACTGTTACGATCGCAGCTCACAGCTGCTAGCAACTATGGGAACAGGCAGCTATGGTAGCTACTAAGGTTATAAGGGATCGCTAAGCGAACAGCTGTATATAATAAGGGATAGCCTTACCTTCCTTCCTTTCTTCTTCTCTCTTTAGATTCAATCTAGCTTACTTTACCCAGACTGGTACCATGGCCTCCGTGACCATCATAACAGCCACAGCTAAACAGAAATCTGTCTAGCCGTAACCAGCTTTTGGCACTTAATTGCCAAAAGCGAACAATTCTTTGTCGTTTAGAACAGGGTTAAATCACCGGCGGCTTACCAGCCCGCCCTCATGCCATCTTCCACTTCACACTTCAACCCCGATATCCCCAATCCACCCAAATCCACCCAAACCTGCCGCTATGGCGCAGTGGTAACGCGTCGCACTTGTACCATTTGGACAGAACAAAACTGTCTTTCATGTCGTGAAATGCGAAGATCCCTAGTTCAATTCTGGGTGGCGGCACGTGACTTTATTTTTCTACGTTTTTACGTTTTTACGTTTTTGCTGGTACGATGAGCATTTCGCTGACTCGAGTGATTAGTATGTGCTTTCATAATCTTTTACGTAATCTCCAATACGAGCCTTACTCGACCAGGTCTAGCGTACGTGCAAGTCATCAACAGATCGGATCGTGAAACAGATCGATTTTATCAACGATTCAGAACCACTTACGCGTCGTCCTCGTCCTCGTCCGTACCTACTTACATACTTACATACTTGACGACTCATGTCCATTTTTGCCTTCAACTCTCGTTATTCCCTTTCAATCACTGCTGTGAACAACTGAGACCACTGTCTCGGCCAATTTCGGCATACGTGGAGATCAAATGGGGCAACTGCATATGTGAGAACGGCCACAGGTGGAACCTCAACTCCCCCCCTCCATCCATCCAACGCCCTCTACGGCCCTCCTCCCTTCTATCCATCCAACGCCCTCTACGGCCCTCCTCCAGCCTTTCAACGAAGACGGGGGTCTCACATCCCCACCCACCGAATCAAAAGCGGCAAAAGCAACCCCAAGCGGACCCAACCCTCCTCGCCATGACGCGCACCCACAGCTCTCGGGTGCTAGCGCTGCAGGGTGGCACGATGCAGCCGCGGTCGTACGGCCCCGAGCAGAGCTTTTCGAAACTCGACCCGGCGCCCCCGGTCACCATCCTGACATCGCACACCACACAATCCGGTGACACAAGTTATAAATAACAACGAGAGAGATTACAACCTACAATCGCTCTTGAATTCGCATATCGAAGTCGTCTTGCAACCACACTTCTGACCACGTACGCTCGTTTTTTTTAAAGCACACGCGATACCGACAAGATGGCTGGAAAGGGAAAGAAGGGAAAGTCGAAGGGCGGAAACAAGCCCAAGGCTGCGTCCCAGGCTCCCAAGCAGACCCCTGCCGTTGAGGCTGTGGAGAAGGAGGAGGCACCAGTTCCTGCTGCCGAGAAGCTGCGGAAGGAGGAGCCAGTTGTCGCTGAGACGAAGAAGGAGGAGCCAATTGTCGCTGCTGAGAAGCAGAGGGAAGCGCCAATTGTCGCCGAGAAGCAGAGGGATGCGCCAATTGCCGCTGAGAAGCAACAAAAGGAAGCTCCTCTACCTGCTGCCGTAGGCGCACAGAAGGATGATGTGTCTGCCCCCGCCGCTGAATCGAAGCAAGCTCCCACCATCGGAGGCGCAAGCGCTGCCGCTCTCGCTGCTGGTATTGCGTCTACTAAGAGCGATCTGCTAGCGAACAACAACCCCTTCATCGCTGCACCCACAAAGGAGGCCAATCCCTTCGACAGCCCTGCCGTCGCTGCGCCTGTTAAGGAAACCCCAGCACCAGCAACCAAGACCGAAGCATTCAAAGACGTCCCCATCCAATCCAAGGAGACAGCGCCAGCTCCCAAGGTCCAGCAGCCAGAGGTCGCCGTGCCCGCGCACGCGACTCCACCTGCCAGCACAAACCCCTACACGCAGCCTCTCAAGACCAGCAACGAAGCCGTTGCCCAAGCCGAAGCCGCCGACGGATTCGAGGCCGCTCCATTAGCAAAGCCCACCGCCGTCGAGAACCTAGAGCGCGCCCGGGACAAAATATCCCAATCCCCCGCCCCGACGCCCCTAGCCGCGCCATCCGAGCACGTCACGGAAACAATCCCCTACCAGCCCCCCGCGCCCGCCGCCGGTGTCCCGCAACAGACCACCACAGCCGCCCCAAGCCCCGCGCAGGATACCACCACGACCACCGGCACTGCAGGCACCGCAGGAGTGCGTTCCCCGTCCCCGTCCCCCGCCCCCCGCCCCGCCTCCGCCACGCCGCTCACCGAACTGAAACTGATTCAGACCTCAGCGTCCGACGCCGAGCCCAAGTCCGGCTGCTGCGTCGTCCAGTAAGGCAGCCCGCGGGGCGCCCGATTCCGCGAAGCCGAAGCGCACCCCGTCGCGGAAGGAGAGCGAGGCTAATGAGTTCTGGCCGGCTATGTACACGTCTTCGCCCCGCCCCGCTGAGGTGGAGGGTGAGGTGGAGAGTAGGACTCAAACTCAGAATCTGACTCGGACAACATCTGCGCCTTCCACCCGCGCCCCTGCCCTCGCATCACCAGCACACATCCCATCCCCCCTTCCCACCCACCCCACCACCGCCACATCCCCCACCCCACCTCCTCCCCTCTGCAGCCCCTCCCCCCGCTCCCAAGGCCGCCCGACCTCCCCGCCCCCCCTCGGAAACGCCTTCCCCCTCGCCCCCCCCGCCCGAACATCCGCCCCGCGCTCTGCAGCAGACAGCACAGACCCCGGTTATCTCCCCGCCGAAGACACGGTGGATGGGTTCATCAACCCCTGGAGTCGGGCTGCGCGGCTAAACAGCGTTAAGTCACCTGCCGCTAGTACTGCTGTTAGCACCGTCAAGTCCCCCGCTACTAGCACGGCGGCTGTCAGCACGGCGCCATCAAACCCCTTCGCCACCCCCGCCGTCCGCAGCACCAGCAAAGCCCTTCCCGCGCGCCCCAACCCACCCCGCCGAGAAACCCATCAACACCGGCCCCAACCGGGAGAAAAACCCGTTCTTCCCCCCCTCCGCCCCGTCATCTACTGATGGCGAGACATGCTCCACCCATTCCAAGATTCCGAGGAAGCCGGCGCCGAAGAAGGTGCCAAGGCTGGATGGGATGGAGGATGTTAGGTTGGAGGAGTTGCCGGTTGGGGCGCCGGGTGGACGGGGGGTGAGGACGCCGGGGAGGTTTCCGAGTTTGGAGGTTAGGGCGCCGTGGAGGATGAGGGTTAGGAATTGGGCGAGGGGTAGAGGGAGGGGGAGGGTTGTTGCGTGGGGTGTTGGGGGGTGGTTGTGGTGGGGTTGGTTGTTGGGTTAGCGGTGGGGTTGGGGAGGAGGTAGTGTGGTGAGGTGGTGATGGTGGTGGTGGTTGTGGTTGTTGTAAGAGTTTTGGGTTTGGGTAATGATGATATGTACATGGTTTGGGGACGGTGTCTTGGGCTTTCGTGGGACGGAATCGGGGGCATGGAATTGGATACTGGATGGATGGAGATGGATGGAGATGGTGTTTTAAGTTTTGTTACTGTATTGTAATTCTATGTATGGTACTCTCATTTCTAATTTCTCATTTCTCATTTCTCATTTAATCAATATACCTCCTCCTGTCTGATGATCTGATTAGATACTGGGCCGTCCAATTGCGTCGTTGGATGCTCGTGTGTGGGTGTGACTGACGGGATTTTGGGTCTTGCGCTAGTGTGGTGTGCTGGTTGGCCACTAAAACCTTGGGAAGGGAAGGATCTGATAAGCGATGTAGGGGATGTAGGGGATGAAGGGGATGAAGGGGATGAACCACCACACAAAAACAGCGTGGGCGTATGAGGGCATCCCGTCCTCCCCGTCATGCTCGTCCTCGTCCTTCTTGTCTTGTTTGTTGTCGTTCGTCCTCTTAATCACTCTCTCCCTCTCCCCCTTCCTTCTCACGCTCCGTGACACCTCGCCGTCGCACCTAGGTCTCACTATACCTGCCCCACCCCGTGCAACAACCACCCCGTCATCAGCCATGTCGTGGTCCAACATCTTCGCGGAGAAGGAGAAGGAGAAGGCGCAGGAGCCAGAGCAGTTGCAGGAACCAGAGCAGTTGCAGGAGCCAGAGCAGTCGCAGGAGCCAGAGCAGTTGCAGGAGCCAGAGCAGTCGCACAAAATCTCCGACTCCGAGCCACGCACCCCCGGTGACACCTCTAAGCACATCTACGGCGCAAAGTCGCTGGGTGTAAAGCGTATCGAGGCCATCTCGGCCCAGTTCACGGGATTGGACCGCATTATCCTGTTTTGCAGCATCTTTCTCGTCGCTTATGCGTATGGTCTCGATGGAACGATTAGATATACTTACCAGGTGAGTTTTGTTTGTGCCGCCCGTTGTGTGAGAAAAGCATTTTCCGCCCATTATTGGGAGCGGATTGGCACCGAACAACAAAATGGGAAGGAGCGATGCTGACTTCACCCCGACAGCCACTTGCGACAGCGAGCTTTAGTCAACACAGTCTGCTGGCCACCGTCACCGTCCTGCGCTCCATCATAGGCGCCGCAGCACAGGTAAGCAAGAGCCAATTGACAGGACAAGGGATAATTCTAACCGCCGTCCAAACTTATAGCCAGCAGCAGCCAAGATTGCCGATGTGTTTGGCCGCGTCGAGCTCGTCATCATCGCCATATTCTTCTATGCCCTCGGTACGCTGTGCTCCGTCACACCACCATGTATCTCTGTACTGACACCTCGCAGGGACCATCATCGAGGCGGTCTCGAACGGCGTTTCTTCCTTCGCGGCGGGCGCGGTGCTGTACCAGGTATGCCCTGCCCAACATCATCCCCATGCGAAACATGTCTAACCAGCACGCACAGGTCGGCTACACCATCATCATGCTCCTCGCTGAAGTCCTCATCGCGGATCTAACTTCCCTCCGCTCCCGTCTGTTCTTCTCGTACCTCCCCGCAGCCCCATTCCTCGTGAGTCCCCCTCCACCCCCCGCAACCCCTTCACGACCACCTACTCACATGACTAGATCAACACCTGGGTCAGCGGCAATGTTACCGCCGCCGTCTTGAAAGATGCAGGCTGGCGATGGGGTGTCGGCATGTGGGCCCTCATCTTCCCCATCTGCGCTATGCCCCTCCTCATCACCCTCCTCCTCGCCGGCCGCCGCGCCGACCGCGCCGGCACGCTCGCCTCCTTCAAGACGCCCTTCCAGGCCCTCGGCTGGAAGCAGTTCGTCATCGAGCTGTTCTGGCAACTCGACGTCGTGGGCATCATCCTCATCATCGCCGTCTTCTCGCTCATCCTCGTGCCCCTCACCCTCGCCGGCGGCGTCAGGGAGACCTGGAAGACGGCGCATATCATCGCGCCCCTCGTCATCGGCGTCTTCACCATCCCCGTCTTCATCCTGTGGGAGAAGAACTGCAAGCACCCCATGGTCCCCTTCCGCCTCCTCAAGGACCGCGGCGTCTGGAGCGCCCTGCTCGTCGCCATCATGCTCAACACGGCATGGTACATGCAGGGCGACTACCTGTACACCGTCCTCATCGTGGCGTTTGGCGAGTCCGTTAAGTCGGCTACGCGCATCACCTCGCTGTACAGCTTTGTCTCGGTCATCACGGGGCTCATCACTGGCATCGTCGTTCGCTTCGTGCACTACCTCAAGCCTTTCATCGTTGCTGGTACTGCACTCTTCACCGTCGCTTATGGTCTGCTCATCCACTACCGCGGTGGTACGGGTGGCGCGAACCACTCTGGGATTATTGGCGCGCAGGTCCTTCTTGGTATCGCTGGTGGTCTGTTCCCGTACACCGCACAGGCTAGTATTCAGGCCGCTACTAAGCACGAGCGTACGTTCCCCCCTTCTCTGCTTACCAAGTAAAGTAAAGTAAACTAACCCCCCAAAGATGTCGCCGTCATAACCGCCCTCTACCTCGCCAACTACTATGTCGGCAGCGCCTTCGGCAACGCCATCTCCGGCGCCATATGGACGCAAGTCCTGCCCGACAAGCTCGCCTCCAAGCTCTCCCTCGTGACCTCCGACGCCCTCGCCGTCAGCGCGTACGGCAACCCCTTCGCGTTCATCGAGGAGTTCCCCGTCGGCACGCCCGAGCGCGGGGCTGTCATCACGTCGTACCAGGAGACGCAGCGGTTGTTGTGTATTACGGGGATTTGTCTGAGTGTGCCGCTGATTGTGTTTGGGTTGTTGACGAGGAATCCGAAGTTGGGGAAGGACCAGAGTTTGAGGAATGCGGAGAAGTTTGATAGGGTTGGTGTGGAGAGCGTGGTGCCGGCTGAGGGGAGGGAGGCGTAGGTGGAGGGGGAGAAGGTTGTTAACTAGTTGGGAAATGGAGGTTGTAGAAATCTTTATTTTATCTTGGGGGAAACGGGGTGTTGTATTTAACGGGATCATCAACTATTTATTGGCTCTTTCAAGGGCATCATCGTTTATATCAACCCGTACGTGGGACCAAATTTCCTCCCCATAATCCGAATCTATTAGATACCAGTAGCACCCTAAATACCCGCACTGATGCAGCAGATGTAGCTGGAATTGCAAGATAGCCGCTTGCAATTTGCGCAACAATTGGATACATATAACATACCTACCTACTTGAAATACCCGGGTAGTTTCTGAAAAAAAAAGTAGGTATATACCTACCCGTGCCGAACACTGTTCAAGGGAGAATTCATCGCCGACATGACATTCCGGGTTGTAAAGACAAATCAAGCCGATCCAGAGTGTGCGGTGGCGCGCGGGGGGTTGTTATTTCGCGTTCTTCTCGTTGTGGATCTGAGTTTTTGTCGCTGGTGCGAAGGGTTTCTTGTGGCTGCTGTGTCTTTCGCGCCGGTGTGAGGGGTTTCTTGTGGCTGTCGTGTCTTTCTCGCCGGTGTGAGGGGTTTCTTGTCGCTGCTGTGTCTTTCTCGCCGGTGTGAGGGGTTTCTTGTGGCTGCTGTGTCTTTCTCACCGGTGTGAGGGGTTTCTTGTCGCTGTCGTATCTTTCTCGCCAGTGTGAGGGGTTTCTTGTCGCTGTCGTGTCTTTCTCGCCGGTGTGAGGGGTTTCTTGTGGCTGTCGTGTCTTTCTCGCCGGTGTGAGGGGTTTCTTGTGGCTGCTGTGTCTTTCTCACCGGTGTGAGGGGTTTCTTGTGGCTGTCGTATCTTTCTCGCCAGTGTGAGGGGTTTCCTGTGGCTGCCGTGTCTTTCTTGCCGCCGTTATGGGTTTTGTCACCGTCAGCTCATCTCCCCACCGACGCTGAGCCATCTACTCTCCAAAAAGCCCGTTGATGCGCAACTCGCCGTTGTCTTCCGCGCCACACTCCTATTCCAACAGATTGTGCCATCGGGTTGATGGCCTGAGATGGGTTTCTGCGGTACGGTTTCCCGTCGACTGTTTGACATGGAGCGAGGTGGTGTGATGTGACCATGGAGACGTGTGTGTGTAGGCTTGTGAAGTTCCAAACCATTGATTCTCCACTTATCTATCCATAACCCTACAACCACCGGCAACCGTCGCTCCTACTCCTCTATATAATCCCCCAACCAGTCCACCATACCCTTTAAATCCCAAAGACCAAAATTGTATATACTAAAAAGTCCCAAAAAGTCCCAAAAAATCCCCCAAAAAAATTGCAAAAATAAAGGGTTTTGTAAATTGACCGTTCGGCAGGTCCTACCGAGATTCGAACTCAGGTCCCCGGAATCAGAATCCGATGTGATAACCAACTACACTATAGAACCCCTTTTTTGTGGTCGATGCTTGGTTATTGTGGAACTTGAGGGTTTGAACATATGGTGTGGATCAGGAATTTTGCTGCCGATTGGATGGATGGCTTGGCACTTCACTTTCTTGATATTGGAAATTGTTGCGGCGGCCTTTATATAATTCTCGCTTTTATGGTTTTTACTATTTTTTTTTGGATCTTTATATAATCTATATATACAACAATTTACATTATCAAACTGGTAGTCACAGAATACGTATTCCGTGTCTTCCTATGTCTCAGCTAGCTGGGGCCCATCTCTCTTCTTCTCCTCATCTATCCGTGTTGGCCCGACTATTGCGAGGGATGTAGGCATCCGGGCCGTCGGTGTGAACCTACTAAACACGAGGCTCACAAAATAGCTAGGTATTATCATCAGACCGTGCACACTTCCGGTTCTTGGAGAAGGAGAAGCCAAGACACTGCCATATTCAAAATATCGTATACTCCCGACGTGGCTGTGACACACTCAAAGTGTCCATTCGAAGTAGCCTGCTATCAGAAGGTCCTTCAAATAATTATTTGGCCTTCAGTTTTGATGGCAATATCCCAAATGTGGTCTCCTCCATCCCCGAGACTCCTTATAGCGTGCCAACCCCCCACTACGGTTACGCAAGAAGCTTATTTCGAGGATACTACCATCTCTTCAGTCGTCAAGCCTGGGTTTATTCTGTCTACCCGCAACACCTATGCGGCTTCTTCCAAGGATATTCTAGTCCCTACCATCGCCGTCTCTCCTGGCACCAAATATGGGTTTGTTCCGCCACTGGCGATACTTACGCATCTTTGTTACCTCAAACGCAGTGTGTGTGTATTACTGATGGGATTGATCCAAACTCTTATGGGTCATTACACGACGACGAAAATTCTGCCTCATATATTGGGTGGGCAAAGTTTATGGGCATGGTGTCGTGCTTCAAAATCCAACTTGGCTGCGTACGGGTCATGTGGTATTGTCCTTGTAGCGCCCGAGAATCCCATCCGACTCCTGTTTTATTGAGGCGTCTAACGGAAAGGATCGACCATACGTGGCAACCAAGATTGCTTGTGGAGAAGGAGTTGGCCATGAGAACGAGATGTATGATAAGATGCAGGTAGCGCCGCTTCTTACAATCTCTGCGAGCGCCCAAAACTCTGACAAGGCAAAGAAGGCTGTGATTAATGGCTGCCATACCATGAGCCGTGGTGGCAAGCAAGCATATGGCAAAGCTAATGGTCCAAATCCATTCATTCCCAACGATCATGTTAGGAAAGTAGCGTAGCGCCTCCTTAATAAGACTGCAATTCCAGACACTCTTGATGCATTATTTTGGTCTGATTGGAGATGCACTTGGATCCCTCCGTCACATGCATGATGAGCATCACAGAACGGTTGTTGAATATCTCCGCTCTATCCCAACGCAGAAGATGGGAACTGTACTGCCCTGTAAAGGGCTGTGCCAATATCTTATGGTGCCGCATTCGACATTTTCATGCATCGGCTTGCGGACTGGGTCCTTGAGGCACTGCACATGTAATCCGCATCCGCAGAATGGACAGTGGAATTGCCCGATAGAGAGGTGTGCCTCTTCCTTTGCGTGCAAATCTAGTCGCCAATGTCAGACGAGCATAGCTCTGATGGTAGTGTTAGGTCCCCAGCCCCAAGCGACAGCATTTGGCCGAGGTCGCCACATTGAAGAGATATCTCGGAGCAACACTCAGGAAAACGTGTAATCCCATCGTTGCTGCTCTGAGTGGAAGAGCTCAAGCAAAGAAGGCATACCGCTCCTTGAAAGAAAGGAGGACAACTTTGCTACCAAAGACTACAAGCCAGAAATATTTACCTACTATTTCTTGCCAGACCATCAACTTGTCACCCAACCGATGGGTTGGCCCTTGAGGAAGCCATCATATCTAGCGCGTCTAGTTCCGTGCCCGTTGGTGGGGCATGGCAACATTGACATAGCCCTTGGGATAACAGATGTCGCTGCTCCCCGTTCACAGGGTATGGTACCAACAACTACTCTGAAGAGCTGGCAACTGTGCGGGTTCAGGTGTATCACATATTATGAATCAAAGGCCGTGAACGCATATCTCGAGGACACCAAAATTGCTAGCGTATTGACTCGATCCTCGAAGTATTTCAATAGGGATCAAATCAATTCTCTCACTGTCATCGTCACGTCCCCTGACACTTTGCGTTCCCGACACGGCCCAGGCGCCCCCCGCCTTTACAGAGTTGCGAAGCTTAGATAGACTGAAGATGATGCACGCGAAGCCTTCCACCTCCAATACCCTTTGTGGGAGAGAGATCTTGCGGGTATGTTTGTCTCATAACCGTGGATGAGGCCCATTGTATCAAGAACCCGAATGCTGAGATTAGCACAACTATGAGGTGGCTCCGACTAAACTTCGTGATCCTCGCTACAGCAACGATCATTCCTAATAGCATAGTAGACTGGGAAGGCTATGCTAATCCCATTTAAGGAGACTGCAATCCTTGGACAGCTAAGAACCTAGATGTATGGAAACTCAAGGCGGACGTCAGTCAACCCATTCAAGCTCCCGGACAAGCACCTAGCTGCAAGTATATTACGCCTCACTACGAAAGCTGTGATTACATGGATCACAGGTCCCGACGCTGATGTATCGAAGCAAGGAGATTATCTCCTAAAGATCTAGGAACACTGTGTGTTAAGGCGCACCTATTCGTCTGTCGACCTAATGCACGCGAATATGGCGCTAAAAGATCAGGTGAGAATCGGGGAATCGTTACCTATGCTGTACAGGAGAAGAATAGTATGTCGATTCACTCAAGATCGACATACTATTCTTCTCCTCTAGCACGCTTCCTGCCCGACGGGACCCTTTGTTAGAATCGGGGTGCGGCGAGGAAGTTGATCCTCCTATCTACATCACTGAGCTTCTACCATCTCAAAAGCTCTACTGCCGACACAGTAAAGAAATAGAAGGATACCTCATATCTTCTCTAGGAACTACTGAAGCTCCTCGCATGAAGCAAGGGGACCTCGTCATATTCACATTACCGGGACCCATAGATGTCGTTACACAACTGGCGATTATATGCTAAGGGGCTCCGAAGCTCCGACAGTTGCTACAAATGGTAGCTTCCCTTGTTGTTCTTGGTAACAAGAAGGTGGAGATATAGTGTTCCCTCCCCGCGAATCAGGTGTTTCTGTGTGCGTGCTTTCGGGCGCTGAAGCTCACCGCGGCTGTTTATACCGCTGACTTAAACACGGAGGAGAGAGAGAGCCTCGTGAGAAGCTTTACCACTGACGTAAAGGACTACCCGGTCTTCATCAGGAGCTTTGCCGTTAGTTCAATCGGTCTGAATCTACAGATGCTCTATAATAATTCTATTGATTTTGACCCCCCCGCAAATGATGGACAGAGTAAACAGTCAATAGGGCGGTTTAGGCGTATTAGCCAGGAAAAAAATGTAGAGAGATTTAAACTCTCGGTCGAATCGTCGTTTCAGCGCCGCATTATACAGAATGCGTTGAGGAAGGCCATTCCCTCCGCAGCTGCAGAGCCCTAGGTTGGAACCGGTTTCCTTGTGTCTGTTTCTTGACCTGATTTACCTTTCTCAGCTTGCAGCCCTGCATCTCTTTCTGTCGCCTCTCCTCCACGTGCAAGAGAAATCGCGGATGTAAAGATGAAGGCGTTCTGGCTGTCGATCGGAACTTACCTATGTCTTCTCCTTACCTGTAGTCCAGGTCATAAAGCAGGATGCTTGAGAGTTTTACATAGAATACTCGTAAAATTCTCTGTTACTTTGCTATTCGTAGCTACAGCGTAGCTTTATTATGATGACATATTTCCGCAGTGAAAGCAGTGCAACTATATATGACTACGAGATATCGCACTCTCCCTCCAACTTCCCACGCTATCAAATTGTCCAGGTTTTGCTTTGCTTGTTGCTTGGAATTTTCAAGGATATCATGAATTCATCTTCCAAGCCATCCGATGGCAATGAAGTACACTTTGAGGACATACAGATTGAAGGCTTGCCATTCCATTTGGAGCCACCCTCCGACATGAATAATGCCCTCATAGGGTAAATCAAACAAGTAAGACCTCTTCATTTTGAACTTTTATTTGCATGACTAACTATAGAATAGGTCGTCAAGGCAATCAGCGAACTCATCATGCAGCCCAGTGAGCCTGATGAGCGGAAATTTGTTGTAGACTATGTTGCCGGTTCTAGTCTACGGTACCTACATCAAGTGTACACATGGCAAGGAGAGGCACTTCCACCTTTCTACAAAGCAAATGAAGCAGCAAGCCCTTCTGCAACAGCTACTACAAAGAAGAGCTCACACAATGGGCTGTATCTCCAGCTCCCGCGTCAAATAGCCTAGCCCTGCCAAATCTCTCCCATCCCAGATCCTTTGTTTTAAAATTTAATACTTTCTATTCAACCCGTAATAATATAGCCTCCAACTTCAGCACACCCTCCCCGGACCAAATCATGCGCAGCCTCTACTCCACAATCCAAAATCCCATGCTCCCAAACATCATCACCTCGACGAGGTAAGCGCTATAAATACCAGCGCCACAGTGCTCAGAGAAAACTTCAAGACAGACTCTACAAAAGGTCTATACTTATACAGGGACCTGTCAACAGCAGCGCTTGGACCCGAGGTCGAACGACAGGTATATGGAACAACCAAGAGCGAGTTCGCTGGATGTCTGATCTTGTCGTCGTATTTTTCTTGTCGCCGTATTTTTCTTGTCGCCGTATTTTTCTTGTCTCCATTTACCCCCTTTTCTCACCACCGTGGCATTTCCTGAGAAAGAAACTACCCAACCCAGTCACCTACGTCCTCTCTCCCCATGCTCGCAGCAAAAAGCCGCCCTTCCCTCATCTAATCTAACACGACGCATCCCCCCATCCCCCCATCCCCCCCATCCCCACATCCCCCATCCCCCATCCCCCATCCCCCATCCCCCATCCCCCATCCCCCATCCCCCATCCCCCATCCCCCATCCCCCATCCCCCCCATCCCCCCATCCCCTCACCCCTTGCCTTGCAAATCCGCTTGACCCGCCCCGTACGCGCCGGTATCGGGACTGCTATACCGAGAAGTCGGTCGTGCCGTAGGGGATGGGGGATTGGTAAGCTGGACGGGCCCTGTATGCGCCCTGTGTACGCCCTGTGTACGCCCTGTGGAATACAAGTCTGCGCTGCGGTGTGTATTGATTATAGGCGGGGCAGTCTGGTCTGGGGGATGGGAGATGGGATGGGGTGGCTGTGACTCCACGTCCTCAGCGGCGTGTTGCATCCTCTCGCATCCTCTCGAACCATCTCGCGTACCAGTTCGTCGGAGATCTCGGCCCTGCCCCAAGTCACCGACTGAGTCACCGACTACCTAGACTTCCTAGGCTGCCTAGACTTCCTAGGCTCTAGACTTTCTAGGCTGCCTAGACTGCCCAAAACACACGGCTGGGACCACCAACCACGCATAGCAGGGATCTGGGCATGGGGTCGGCGAGCACAGGGAGGGATTGGCGCAAACATTATTTTCTGTTAGTACGCCTTTTTTTTTGTTTTTTTGTTTTTTTGTTTTTTTGTTTTTTTGTTTTCTTGGGGATGGGGACTGTCACTCCAACCCTATGGAGACAGAGATGAGGCTGTGAAGGGGAAGTAACTGTCAAATTACTGTAGCTACTCGAGGTCTTATACCTTACACCTTATATCCCAGGCATCCAGCTTACTAATGCTCCCCCCACCACTAAACTCTCCACTAAACTCCCCACTATACTCTCCACTAAACTCTCCACTAAACTCTCCACTAAACTCTCCACTAAACTCTCCACTAAACTAAACTCTCCATTAAACTAAACTCTCCACTAAACTAAACTCTCCACTAAACTAACTAAACTAAACTCTCACTAACCCACTAAACCACTAACCTCCTTCTCCACTCACCCACTAACCCACTAACCCACTAAACTCCACTAAACTCTCCAGTAAACTCCAAACACCAACTAACGTCCTTCCCGTCCTAGCCACCACCTGCTACCCGTGCTTCATTGCTTCATACTATTGAAAAGTAAAAACTCGTATTCCATCTCGGCGCATTTCTCTACTGCAACCCACCGTCCTTCCCTGTTCAGCGAACCCATTCCATTCCGGCCCATCTTGTGTGCCAATGGGGAACGGACGGCGTGTGTCAGCCCGAAGTATCATTTCCGTGATTGGGGCTGACCCATGCAGCGTTTAGCCTGTAGCGGACTTGGGGAAGGTGCTTGATCGTTTTTGTCATCTGTGCCTTCCCCATCCATCATCCCTCAAGGTGCGGTGCGTGTACCATATGCTGGATATCATGGATATCCATGATATCCATGATATCCAGCATATGGTACATGATATCCATGATATCCAGCATATGGTACACGCATATCCATGATATCCAGCATATCCAGCATATCCTTGAGGAGAAGGGCTGGGGGAGGTTTATAAAGAGAGTAAGTATCCTGTCCCCACTCCACTTTGGCTGCCTTTTGACCTTTCCCTCTTTCTACTACCCTTTCCCCCTCTATTTTATCGATCCAGCCGTGCATTTGTCGCGGTTAATCACACTATGCACTGAACTGTTTCGGCAATTCTCCACTTCTTCGCTTCTGGCAAACCTCGTAACGCCGAGAAAAAGGGTTTGCATCGGTTCGGACTGGGCTCGCCGGGGATTTGAGGGCGAAGAGAAGGAAGTGGGAACGGCAAAGAGAGTGGCTGGTTTCTGAGTCAGAAAAGTTTATTGGCGACGGCGGACGACGAAGGGAGACGGACGGGGTTGATCCTCTTTATATGAACGCGCCCCAACGGACGACACACGACGACGCGACGACGACGACACGACGACGACACGACGACGACGACACGACGACGCGACGACGACGACGACGCGACGACGCGACGACGACGACAACGCGACGACAACGTGACGACAACGACGAATTAACTTGCCTCGGCCCTTATCTTCTACTTGCTTCGGGGTCGTTTCTCAATACATATACCTTGGACGAGCATACGATAGATTTCAATTGATTCGATTCTCATTCATCGCGAAAGGAAACCAGATCCTTATCTGCGCCCTGTCAACTGCATATACCATCTTCATCGAGTCAACCACATATTCATGAAAAATAAACAGCATCGGGTCCATCATACATACACGAAACAATCAAATTCATACATTGACCTAGCCTCGCATATCCCGACAAACAACCAGAATCAAATATCTGCATTGAGCCATCACTATATTCAAGAATACACGACATAGTCGAACCCGACTACCCTCCATCCAACCACCCACCATGCCGCTCCCATACTTCTTCCGCTCCTCCTCCCCACACTACTCTCCTTCCATCGACACCTCCGGCGAAACCGATACAATCGCAGACACCATCGCCAGCTCCTCGACTCACCTCACGGTCCCCTCGTCACGCGCCTCCGTCTCCTCCTCCAGCAGCAACTTCGACTCATCCTGCCCATCGCCCTACCGCATCGACACACTGATCTCCCAGCCCATCCTCGAGAGGCATTACGCACCCATAACTACCCTCTCCATCAACATTGAGTCACCCCCGCTCGTCTTCTATGGCGGCGCGTCGACAAGTACAGGTGCCCTGCTGTCAGGTCAGCTGAAGCTCGATGTCGGAGACGATGAGATGGAGATTCAAGGGTTCGCCATGCGCCTCGGAGTCGACGTCAACATGAAGAAACCCTTCAACGCCAGCTGCCCTGATTGCGCAACCAAGTCCTCTGACCTTACATCGTGGAACTTCCTCCCCGAGACCACCATCCTCGGAAAGGGTAAGCCCTTTCATATCCCTCCCTACCACAACCCCAACTAACACCACCCAGGCGAACACTTCTTCCCCTTCTCCTTCCTCCTCCCAGGCCAATACCAAGTCTGCACCCACAGCTCTCTCTCCTCCGTAACCTACACCCTCCGCGCCCTCCTCACGCCCACCAACACCGTGCCCCTCCACCTCTCACACCCCCTCTCTGTCCGCCGTGCCATCCGTCCCCCACTCTACCCGCGCCACTACATCCGCGACTTTCCTCCCACCAGCATCTCCGCACACCTCGCTCTCCCGCCGCTGATCCACCCCACTGGCTCCTTCAACGGCGCGCTGAAGCTGAGCGGTATGAACAACATCGTCCTCAAGCGCGTTAACTGGCGCCTCGACGAGACTCAGACCGTCTTCGCGCCATCGTGTCGCCGACACACGCCGCGCGCGGGTTACCTAAAGGGCGTCGTGCGCTCCTCCTTCTGCACCCTCGGCTCCGCGGAGCTAACGAGCGGCTGGGCCACACCCACCTACTCCACCACAACCCTCGATCTCACCTTCGGCATCGCACCCAATAACACAGCGCTGTGCGACGTCAAGACCGAAGACGGCACCGAAACCGCGCACGCCCTGGTCGTGGAGCTGCTGGTGGAAAGTAAAGCCGGCACGCGCCTGCTGCGGATGCGCTTCTACCCCGTCGTGACGGAGCGCGAGGAGGGGGGTGTGGCGTGGGATGAGGAGGCGCCGCCGGTGTATGGGGAGGCGGGGAAGCCGCCGCCGGGGTATATGTATGTTGCTGGCCGCGGGGATGTGCCGAGGTATGAGGAGGTTGTTGGGGGGAGGGGGAGGGGGCGGGGGCGGGGATTATGGAGGGTGTTGCTTTGCATGGGTAGATGGGGGGGTTCGGGGAGGCTTCTGTGAGGGGTTCTGTGAAGGATATTCATATTTGACAGGCGTCGGATGGGCAAAATACCAGGCGTTGAATTTGGAGGTTTTGATTTGTTTTTTTAACATCGGGCTAGGGAGGGCATCAGCATCGATCATGATGAGGGAGGGCATAGATTGGGGTAGGGTCTATTTTCATTTTCTCGACAGTTCTCCAGGTTACTGTACATACTAGCCTGGACTATTTATACAAGGAAATCACATCATATAATCTGAGACTTACACTATCCAGCCAATGCTTCTCATGGTTTTCTTGGGGGGGGTAAACCTGGGGTTCTAGAACATGGCTAGCCCCCCGAAACCTTGACGGCGAAGTAGAGGGGGTGCAGTATGGAGGGCTTGTGTCATAGGTAGGAAGGTAGGATCTCATTACAAAGAATTGGTTTGCTTTGAAATGCGATGATTGCCACTTTTGGGCGTGTATTTTAGGGAGGGGGGTATGTAGTCTTGATATAAGGGTGTGCTGACGAGCTGGTTCGACGCTATATGGGGGGTAGTGATTTGTGCGGCTATGGCGTTGGTTGGGAGTCTCTACGCTAGCGACTCCGTGCATGCTACGTCTGGCTCGGGGCGCTGGGTGGTGATTGTCAGTATCTATATTTTTGTGTTGGCGTATTGTATGTCTTGGGCTGTAGGATTCAAGTTCTTCGCCTGCGAAATCCAACCCATCCGCAGCCGCGCGACAGCCACCAGTCTCGGGCAAGCGGCGAATAGTATTACGTTACGAACTTTGGGGTCGCTTTCATCACCCGTGGTTAAGGGGGTGAGGGGCTGGGTTGGTGGTGGGGGGGTGGTGAGGGCGGAGAGTTTGGCTGCGAGGCATTATCTGACCCCCTCATGGCAAAAATACGCTCATGGCGCAGCATATAGTTGCGTCTCTTGTGGTGCTGTCAGATAACAAAATAGGAATCAAGTTGTGCTATGTGCGTGACGAAAAAGAAAAAAAAGAGAGGTGAGAGTAGCTCAACGTGACAGGAAATGCGATGACGGTATATCTAAATCGGCCTCGGCAGGCGCATTTTGCGGTTCGGTGCTAATGGCACAAAAGGCTTTTGGAGTTGATGGAATTATCTCTACTCTTGCCAGCCAGTTTATCTAGAAATACCATTACATCCAGCTTGAATGCTACCTACTAATTAATACCCCGTGGGAGAGTATCGGAAATTACCGTCCCTGCTAAAACTTACTCCCAAATTACCCCCGCGGCTTTAGCCCCTTTCCCCCTTTATTTCCCAAATCTTTACCCCTTTCCCATTTCCCAAACCCTTTATGCCCATTTCCCAAGCACCCCCATCAACACCGACCCCCCCACAAAACTGACCCCCGCCACCACCGTCCTCACCAGCGGCGCATCCTTCAAGTCCCCAAACAACCAATCATGCGCCCACAAGCTCACCAATCCCACCCAGATCAAAACCCCCGCTGACAGCGCATCCAGCGTCCCCAGCGCAATAATCGTCGACGGGTTGTTCCCATTGAATGTATTGAGAACGCCGATACCGATCGCCATACCGATTGGCGTGATAACAGCGAATGTGAGTGGCATGGCCCAGTTCTTCGCCTTGCGCCAGGCTGGTACGCTGTTCTCACCGTCTGAGGGGGAGTGGTCGTCGATAGCAGCGATTCGGGCACCGAGAGCGAGGCCTTCGAACATTTGGTGGAAGATGATGACGACGTAGAGGGTTACGAAGACCGAGTCCCCCGCGACGATAAGCGTGATACCCAGCAAGATCGAGTGGAAAATAATCCCCGCCTCCAATACCAGGACCGTCATCGTATCATTCGGGTTCACCGACGAGTAGGACTCGGTGTGATGGTGGCTTAGTGCCGCGAGACCGGGAGAATCGGAGTCGCCGTGTGAAGGGTGATTTTTTCCGGCCTCGCCGCCTTGTGCAGAGGCGGCTTCTCCTTTGTGGGTGGAGGAGGCGAGGGCTTGGGAGGTGATGGTACGGCGGCGCCAGCTGGCGAGGCGGTGGCCGAGATATTCGATTAGGAAGGCTATGAAGGCGCCGGCCATGGCGATTGCGGTTGTGGTGGCTTCATATTTTAGTTCGCCTAGGCACCTGCGGGGGGTTAGTTATGTAGTGATTGGTGAGTTATTTTGGAGGTTGGACTTACTCGTTGCCGAACATGAGTTCGGCGTGTGTTAGGAGCTAGGGTAGTGTTAGTTTAGGATGTTTTAGAAGTAGGGGGTAGGATGTACGTGAACGAAGCCGGTAGAGATGATGACGCCGGTGCCGAATTGTTTGATGATTGTGAAGACGATGCCGGAGACGTTCAGCTTGAGCATCTTCTTCATGACCAGGGGCGCATAGACAGCTGTTTATTGTTAGTATTGCTCTCCTACCCAACGACAAGCTTTAATTCTTACCAAGTGCGCTTGCAAACAACATCGGGAAGATAAGTCCAATGCGAAGATTTATGTTGTAATCCCTATCCTTCCTTTCACAGGTAGCCACTCCTGACCCTCCTACACAGTGTCTGTGGTTATGGATAAGTGAAGGCTCTTCCAAAAATGGTTTACACAGCTTGACTTACTCTACACCAGCATGGAAATGGCAGTTTTCTCCAGATGCCCCGGATTCTTCCGGATGTTCTCCTGCAGCTTCAGCAGCTGCCACTTCTACTTCGGTTCCGTCGGGGGCGATGCAGAACCTTTGATGTATTAGCTTCTGTTCGTTGAGGGTGGTGATGGGAGTATGTCTTCAATCGATGATGGGATAGGAGGCCCGAGTAGATAATCAATATTAACAAGAGTAACTTACATCTCTACACCGTGGTAATGGCATCCATTGTATGCCGTAGGTAAAGGAGCGTCTCCAGTCTGGGTAGCCATCACCTGTACTTCTTCTCCATTTCCCTTAATACAAAATCTGTCAACAGTCAGCATTATTCCTTCGCGGAGAGGATAGAAGATGGCACTCACCGCATCGTCCCATGGCTATGGCAGCCTGTGATAGCAGTCGTTTGCGCGGCAGCTGTCGTAGCCGCAGCCACAGAGCTCGGTGCAGTAGGGGACGCAGTAGGGGACGCAGTAACTAGAGAGCTCGTCGGACGGCCGACTTTAGTCTCCTCGCCATTAGGGAGAAAACAATATCTGGCGGTTGATGTTAGCCCTTGCTGCTTTGTAGAGACAGGCTTGGCAATAGAATTGACGGAAGGATAGGGGAGGGAAGGCTTACTCGACATCACCGTGCAAGTGACAGCCGGTCAGAGTGACCTGAGCAATCGCTGGCAGAACCAAGCATTGGAGGACCACCGCAGCGATCGTCAAGGGTTTTGAAAGCATCTTGTCGAACGACCGCAGACTTGCTAGGTGTGAAAGGGATGGGTACAAATTTGGATGTAGACAGGGGAATGTTGGAGGAGCACGCTTTCATCTTATAGAAAGCGGTATAGAAAGTGGTATATAAAGTGGTCTACGGAGTGGCAAAAGGGTCAACTTCGGAGGGATTGATGGAAAAAAGGGTCCAACATCCATCCCACTCCCTTGGCCAGTAAGTGTAGAGCATGCAAGGCGTAAACCTAGCAAACAGAGTCGCTCACATTGGGATATTTATGAGCTATACCCTAATCAACTCCAGCACCTTCCCGCCAAGGGCAGTTCTGTCGCTTGGCTGGTCTTGGTAGGGCACCTTGATGGATAAGATTTCCAGTGCTCGTTTGTGCGTATAATCATACCCGATAATATGCCATTATCTCTAATTGGATCAATGTAGCAAAGGGAACCAGGTGTCGGCTCAGCCAAGCATAGGCATTTCTTAGCATTCTTAATGAAGCCGTGCATGGTGAGGATTGGCAACAGGTAGGAGATTGCCACGAGGTTAGCACGTCCACGAGGTTGCGTTACTACCAGCGGAACTATCACCTTGGCGTGCGTATCAACGCAACCTGGGTGTATATGATATGTCAACAGGCGACGACGTAGAACGTGATGTGGAGTAAAACCAATGGCTAGACGCGCACGTGGGCGTGGATTCACATTTTCAGTCCCATCAGCACTCACAGTTGGAACCCCGGCCACTGCGTGTTTTTCCATTCGCTTAGACATGATTATGCCCACTGTTCGGCTAGAGAGAGCCGTTTCCTGTTTTGTTCTATTGTGGGTGATTGTGGGTAATTTGGGTGATTGTGGGCGTCCAGAAATCCTGTTCCTTCTGTGTTGTGGGCGATCAAGAGACCCTCATGATCCGCGGGTCATTTATATATTCCGGCGGGGTTCGTGTTAGTAAATCAATAATGGCTATACGCGCGCACGGGTGTGGATTCACAGACTTGTCATACAATTGACCCACTGTCCAACAAGGTATCAATACATTTCTCATTTTTGATACATGCCATCTTTCCTCAATGGGAGGAATGGGATGAGTCTTAGATCTTTGGGTATATAAACAGCTCTTCCTGCCCCTCGCAGATCTCGTTTGAAGCTGTCAACTCGTACAAGTGCCGTCTATCAATTCCCAGCTACTCTCGATCATGCGTCTTTCTTCGGTTCTCGTCGGGGTATCCCTCCAAGCTCTCCAAGCAGCAGCCTTACCCGTTGGCAGCTACGAGTCTCCCTTCACATCCACCTCTCCGGCTCTTGCAACCTCAACTCCTGCCCTAGCCTATGACTGGAGCTCAGGTTACGTGTCTCAATTCGTCATTCACCCGTCTTGCAACTCGACCGAGCGCCATGAGATCACATCTGGCCTCGAGCAAGCTGTCACCATAGCGAAGCATGCAAAGGAACACAGTACGGCCCCAACGTCGTCACGTTATCAATTCTTTGTGATAATGTGACTAGACCCCTTCGCACATCAATGCTAACCATTCTTTAGTCCTCATCCACCGCAACAGCTCCAAGGTCTTCCAGAAGTACTTCGGACAGGGCCCAACCGGCCCCGTCATCGGATGGCTGGACAAGATCGCCACCGCGAACCGCGCTGGTATCATTTTCCGCTGTGATGACCCAGATAAGAACTGCGCAACCCAAGTCCGTAAGTCTTCATCTTCTCTCTCCAATATGGAACTTTCTGACGCAGAGTGCAGGCTATGGAGGACACTACAGGGGCTCCAACGCCACTGCGGAGACTGTCATCTGCCCCCTTTCATACACAAACCGTCGTCCCCTAACAGCCCTCTGCGCTCGGGGCTTTGACATGGCAACGGGTCGCGCTAACGACTACTGGGCCGCGGATCTCATGCACCGCCTGTACCACGTCCCGGCTGTCGGCGAAGACGAAATCGGCCACTACGCCGACGGGTACTCTGGGCTTCTCAAACTGGCGGCTGGCGCAAACCACACTGACGCTGCACGTAACAGCGCGTCGCTGTCGTATTTCGCTCTTGAAGCGTATGCGTATGATATCTCGGTTCCGGGCGAGGGATGTCCTGGAAAGGTAGTTGAGGAGGAGCATGATCACGGCGCGAGCGCGACTAGCTCGGCTGCCGGTGCTGCTGCCACGTCAGTTAATCCAACGAGGGTTATTCCTGGGTCACCGACTGCTGCTGCCCCGGTAGCTACAGCAGCTGGAGGCGGAGCTGGGAAGGAGTGCCATACTCATGATGATGGAACGGAGCATTGCACGTAGGTTTTTGCGGAAGGCCACATGTCGTGCTATAATTGCATTGTTTCACGAGCGACGAAAAATTTCGTGAGGCGATTTTATTTGATAAATGTAGCCTAGAATTAATAGCTGCGCGCATCCATTTTGCAATTACTTTATATATATATATATATTACCTCATCCCGCAGAGAACAGTAACTTTACAAGTTGTATAAGTGTGTTGGCCGAGGTTGGGACATCCGGAGTACGGACAAACCTCCCCCGCGCCCAAACATCACAAAGCTGGAAGTTGGATGTATGACATCATTCCCCCTCCATGGACGACGTCATGTACCCCAGTACCACCATTCATCGGGGCTGTTGTACTGTGGTTAAGGGACGATACAGACTAATGATAAGTTAGGGGGAAGATGGAGGTAAATCTGGCTGGATGGGGTTGAAGCATGGCAGGACAGCCGTCATTGCCCATACATGGTCGACGTCAGCAATTCAAAGGTCAAGGGGGGCAAGATATATGCCGCCTCCCCTCCCCGGATTTCGAGCCTCTTCTTCGGACATACCGACTATTTGATTGCATACCAAACCATTTGACCACTATTGTCAACAAGAAGCATTCAACCAACCCAACCAAGATTAGCAAACATGGAGACCATCCAGCGTGCCGCCAGCGCCGCCAGCGAGGCTCTCTTCGGCGAGCACGGAGAGCACGGGCATACCACCCACGGTAATACGGGTACCACCACACGCACCAATGCCGCGGGAGAGATGACCCACGAGCCGCTGTCGGGACGGACAGGGGATACGAAAGCAGGAGAGCCATATGACGCTGGTAACCTAGGTGGTGCGTTTAACTCCTTTCCAAATGTGCGAGATATATGGGATATATGCTAACGGTTGAACAGAGTGGATATGTTATGATAACGAGAGAAGGAACTAACAATCACAGACGAGAGATCCCAGCAACGCATCGCCGCTTCAAGGGACGAGCCCACCAACATCACCGGCACAGCTAGAGAATACACTTCCACCACTGGCACATCAGGCGGATACGCCCCCACTACATTCACTACCGGCGGCACTGGCGGATACGCCCCAACCACATTCACTACCGGCACAGCTGGCGGATATGCGCCCACCACTTCCACCACCAGGTCCACCAGCGGCGAAGGTGAACTCCGCCGCTCCTCCGACATCTCCCCCCGCTCCAGCCCAGCCACAGGCACGATCCCCATCCCCTCCAACATTGACCGCCATGCCGGCGGAGGCTCGTACTCATCTGCCCGCGAGACCGCCGCGCGCGCTATGGGCGCAGCTGAGACGCCTGGCAGCAGTGTCGGTGCAGCAGGATACGCTGGTGCTGGCGCTGCTGCGGGAGGTACGGGACTGTGGAGTGCGGGGCAGGGGAGGGAGGAGGTTGACGCTAGAGATGGAGGACAGCAGGGACAGCAAGCGAGATTTGCGGGTGAGGGGGGCAAGGCGGATGCAGCGGATGCAGCGGATGTGGCGCCTTCGAGGGCGCATGCTGAGGGGATGAAGGTTAAGGATGCTGGCGAGACTTCTACGACTGGTCCGACTGGGGTTGGTGCTGGAGCTAGACCTACTAGCGCTGCCAGTGCCGGAGCTAGACCTACTAGCGCTGCCAGTGCCGGTGCTGCAACAGGTGGCGAGGGCGCACCCCTTGGCCGCCGCCAGAGTCTGACGGCTCACCTCCCGGGCGAGCCTGGAGGCGAGGGCATGCGTCGCACGAGTGGCGCTGGGGAGGGAACGGGGGAGCAGTGGGTTAAGAGCAGTGGGATGAAAGCTGATGGCGGTGATTTTGACGCCAGTGCTCCTGGTGCTGGAAGGGAGGCTGATCGTGAGTTTTCTCCTTTTTTGTGTTCGTTGCGAAAGGGGCTAATGTTTCACACAGGCCTGTTGACGGAGAAGGGCATCAAGCGCTCGGGTGCGGATGAGAAGGAGGTGACGGGGCAGATGGATACGAAGGCACCGAATGGGTACAATAATGCTTCGGAGAGCGAGAAGCTGGGAGGTCTGAAGGATAAGCTTATGAATAAGCTACATAAGGGTCCGCTGTAACATGAGGGCTCGATAATATGGATAGGTGTGTGTGACGAGTTTTCTGCGCAAGCTCGTCGTTGGATTATGTTTTGGACTTTGTATAAGCTAGTTCCTATTGAATGATCCATCCACCTCAAACCCTCAGAAATTTCAAATCCCAACAACAACCCACGACCCTTCGTCCATTTCATCAATCCCACAACCCGTATTCCGAAATGTGGTTAAATAGGTTATACGGGTGTTTGCTTACATCAAGGTCGATAAGTCATCGATGTACATTAAACAAATGTCTTCATGGCTCAGTTGGTTAGAGCGTTGGTCTCATACTTCTTGTATGACGTAACTGTCAAACAGTCATGTGATTGCCATCCAAAGGTCGTGAGTTCGAACCTCACTGAGGACAATTCAATTTTTTGCCATTTTTTGTGCTATTTTCTGTCTAATGAATGCCTTTTTTTTTTTTTTTTTGTCTTTACTAGCCCTGATCTATTGGCGTTGACATATGACGGAGAGAGCAGGAGGACTGTGCGTGGGGGTTAGAGGGAGCTGAACAGGGGATGGGCAGTTATTCTGCACGGGGTTGGGAGGGGTACTTGTGCCCCCTAAAAGTCCAAGGGACTGTGGATGGCACTAACTTAGTGATTGCAACAATTGACGGCAACAGTGATTGCAGCAACTGTAATTCACACAAACTTTATACAACGGCTTTTCCTCTTTCCATCGTCGTAGCCCCTTATCACCGCATGACCCGTGCTCGTCAACTCTCCTTCGATTCTGCCGCCTCCGTCACTATACTGCTGCTCGCCTCGCAGTGAACTGTTATGCGCGACGTCTAAGATCGTAATTATCACGCCTTGCCCGTAGCATCGCTTGCCACGTCCGGACCTGCATGTCCTCGAGCGTCATATTCTTCCCAAAGAAAGCTCCTGTCGGAGTAAACAAGTTGTGTTCCACGGCATGAAAAAGGAATACGGCGTACAAGTCGAGGGGGATGAACTTTCCAATATCATGAAACTGAGAGTATCTCCTGGCTCCCTGCTCCTCCTCCATGGCTATGGCCACTATGACCGTGACGAATCGTGGCGTTATCTTGGGGAATACGCTACCATCGCCGCCAATTATGTCGAGGTTCTCTTCCAGGCCAGAGTAGTATGGCCAAAACGCTTCACTCTTCATCCAGATGTCCAAGGCTTCGCCGTCAGAGAACCCGAAAGCAACCGTGAGACGCTTTCTTGACCTGAATGTCGTTGCTGGGATTGGGCCATGAATTCCTGATGAAGCCTCTATTAGCTATAATGCCTGTAGCTGTGGGAACCAGTATTAATTACCGATGCTGCCGCTGCCTGTTTCAATAGGGGCTTGGTCATTTTCACCGGGTTGGGCATTATCTCCATGAGCGAAACCAGGCCCATACGTTTCGCCTTGGGGGGCGGCCACTTCCCCTTGATTGACAATGAGATCTTGCTCGCCGCTGTTGTTCTCCATTTCGGGGTTGCCATACATCTCGCCTTGAAAGATGGCCATTTCCCCTTGATTGCCAAAGAAATATTGCTCGCCACTGTTGTTCTCCATTTCGAGGTCGTATTTAAAGTCTCAAAGGTAGACTTCACGGGCAGTACTTGTAGGCGGACCGGGGAATATGAAGTTGAGCAGAAGTACAGCATCAAAGAGTTCAGGGTCAATTTACCTGAGTAGAGACGCCTGTAAAAAAAACGGAAGGAGCAACCCACAAATCTGGAACGCTCACTAAAGCATCTATCTTGCATTCACCAACTTTTTAAATCCCAATGTATATGTAGATCAATATATCTCTAAAAGCGGTTGATTGACGCCTTCATACCCAACAGATAAAATATCAAGTTGAGACCCCAACATGCTTCATAGCTGTACACCGATGCTATCATCTGAAGAGCAATACCACGAAAATTGTTCTCTTACTATTCAAGGCCGGTCTCTCAATGCCGGGGATAAAGTGACTTGTAACAACTTATAACAACTTACATCAATAAACAGTACTGAAAATGATACATCCCACAATTTTCAAATCGGGCCTGAGCCGACTTATCCATAGTATCTCCTATGGCGAGCTGATTAGAAAGAGGCAAAGAAAGAAAAAAACAAATAACAAATAACGCCAAAAACATCCGCCCAGTGATGTGAAATGCAAACCAACGATGCCGATGAGACGCTCTCTCCCGTTTGTACGATGGGTATAGACGGTTTACTTCATGATATACTTCCTCCTTGCCCATCCAGCGGTGCATTACTCTCCCTTTACCGCAGCGGCAGCAGCGCCGGCAGTAGCAGAACTCTCCTTCGCTCCCTCCCCACCGCCATCGCCAGCCTCCTCCTTCTCCTTACCTTTCTCCTCCTTCTCCTTACCTTTCTCCTCCTCCCCAAGGCCCTCACCGCCCCCACCCAAAGGCTTTAACGGATCATACCCCACGCTCTTAACAATACCCAGTCCCTTCGTCCTGCCCTCTCTGAACAGCAACCTATCGCCGGGAACCAGATACTCTGGCCTCTGCACGAACCGGAACGCCACCATCGCGCGATCTCCAGTGCGGATATGCGCTCGGTCAATAGCGATGATGGTGCAAGTCTGAGAGACAGGCCCGACGTGAAGCATGGCCTGGTACTTGGGCTTGATAGTCGTGGCGTGGGAGAGAATGAGGACTGCGAGAGTTAGTCTACGAAAAATGGAGCAACGGGGGAAAAACGTACCCTCCGCGACAAACTCGCGGAACACGCGCGGCGCATCAGCCGCATCCTCTGGCTTCGCAAGCACCACCATTCCCTTCCGCACATCCCGCCGCCTCACCCTCTTCAGCGCAAACGACGCCGACTGCCCCGCCGATGTGGCTGGTACTGGGATTCGCTTCCGCTCAATCGAGCGGATCGTCGTCTGCGTGAAGTGGCCCAGCGAGTCGGGGCCGACGAGGACGTGGTCACCAGCGTGCACGACGCCGCTCTTAACGACGCCCGACACGACAGTCCCGACGAATGGGACAGAGAAGGTATCGTTGATGTGGAACTCAAACGGCGCCGTGGCATCATAATGTCCATGGTGAGGCAGAATGTTGAGGAACGTGCGGACCAGGTCGAGGTTCTTCCCTGTGACATTCGAGACCTGGAAGATGGGGCAAATGCGCTGCGAGACGAACTGCGTGGCTGTGTTGATGCAGCTCTCGCGGTCGGAGATGAAGATGGGGATCTTGCGCGCGCCGGGAGATTTGAGGATCCGCGTTATCTGCGTGATGGTCTGCTCGAGGATATGTGGTGGGCAGATGTCGATCTTGGTGATGACGACCATCACGGGGACGTTGAGCGCGAGCGCGATACCGAGATGCTCTTTGCTCATACCGATGAGCCCATTGTTCGCGGCGACCATCAGGAGGCAGTAGTTCGGGCTTGACGAGAGCATCCCGAACACCGTTGTGCGCAGATACCGCTCGTGTCCAGCCAGATCAGTGAAGGATATCACCTTGGCCGAGCGCTTCCCGATCTCCTCCCACGACAAGCTGCGGCCGGGGACATCTGATACGATGATCTTCCCTGTCGCACTGAACCCCATAATCTCCATGCCGACAGAGCTAGTCCGCCCACTCTCAATCTCATGCTTATGCCGGAACAGATTAACACGCGCCTTCCCCCTCCCATCATCTAGCCCTCCCTTCACCAGCACTCCGAGCATGGTACTCTTCCCCGCATCGACATTCCCCACGACGGCTATCCGTGTCTCAATCACATCCTCCGCCGTCGACGGGTTTTGCCTCACTGAGACCTTCCCACTGGACTCCTTCTCCTTGTCATCAGCCGTCTCCGCCTCAGCCTCCCCCCCGACGTTCTTTGTAAGCAGGACCTGGCACTCTGCACGTTCATTCGAGGCTGCCTCACGCAGCCGTGCGAGTGCACCCTCCCACTCCTCTTTTGTAAGGTTCATACACTCCCCACTGTTCTCGAAGCCGATATCGAAGACCGTTTCGCCGTGGCCCTCGAGGATGCGTGCGCGCAGTACCTCTCCAAGCCGCGGGATCGCATCATCTGCATCGCCTAGCAGCAACTCACGCAGTCGGACCTGCGGCGCTGAGTCGGCGAGGTCGAGAGAGTTCAGGATGTCGAGCTCATCGTGGTCGTCGGTGGCGGAGCTACCCGCCGGGTACCGCGTCGCTTGCTGTTTCTCGACGTACTCCGCGAATTCGCTGAGGGCCTGCGTGGGTTAGCTAGATCGCATATCCTATTGTATAGTTTTACATACTGATTCGCCTTTCCGCCGCTCATGGGGGAGCTGTTTCCCTTTGCTGGTCATGTCTGGTGTGATTTGGTTCGCGGACGGAGTCCTATGTCGCGACCCGCCGTAGGGTTTGTACTTTAGTTAGAAGGCCGCCGTGTATTCGAATAATCATTTGGATAGTATGTGGCCGTTAGGTATATGAGGGTTTGGGGAATTGCTGGCGTGGGCTGGTGTCTATGTCATAGGTGCCTTCCGAGCTGGGTCTATAGGGAGAACGCCTTATGGGTCAGAGACCAGGAAGCTGGCGGTGACGCACACGGCCAACACGGTCCTCAACTACAGAGTACATAGTAACGAGGCTTGGAGCTGAAGTTGCTTTGATTATGTATGGCTATGACTGGAAAGGTCATTCATTGAGCATTTTATTGCTCTGTTGGTTGGTTTGTGGCTGCGCGGCTTGACGCCTTGCGCCCACCCGGTCCTCCAACAACGGCTTACAAGTCTCCATTTCCTATCAGACGCGTGTATCCCCTTCTATTCCAGGTATTTCGAGATATGTTGTTCTCCGTGGATATCAGTCGGGGTCAATGTCGTGGTTGGTCATGACGAAGCTTGTGGTGATATGAGCACAACGCTGTCTCCTACATTGCGGGTCAGTATTTGCGTCCATGAGATTCATGAGTGGTAGCTCAAATTATAGAAGATCCTACCTCGTACGAAAAGCATCTCCGACTTCTTGTGGATAGTCTGTTGTAATGTTAATGTCTGCCAGCCAGTGCAAGAAGCTTGCCAATAATACCTTCAGAGTCTCTCCATCTTCATCATCCTCATCCACCACGTAGACTGTCTCTACTACATCCCCAAGCACCAGGTTGCAATGGCTATCGTAGGCCTGTGCGACAAGTCAGTATTGGGCGCAGACGTGCTTCGTTGGACATATGTACGTGAAGACGGCCCTTCAGTTCGCGGTCACCCCTCAGCTTGACAAAGACGATCTCGTCCAGGGACAGGCGTACAAGATCAAGGGGCTCATCAATAGGAGCCCCGCGACCTTCATCAACATCAGCCATTATGAATGTGTCGATCGTTGACGCTGTAAGCTTGCTGGCGTGGTGCGGGTTATCAAAGATCGCGATTTGACTAGGGCGGAAGTTGCCGCCGTTGGGAGCCAGCCTTGAATAAATGTTTATGGACGCTTCATGGCTTTACGGGCATCAACACAGGTTTTATGAGCAGCTTCTTCTTGCAGAGGGAGGCAATAGAAAGCTACAATTCTCTTGAATCCCCATTCGCATGGTGCTCCCTCCTAGCTGGCCTCACTGTGTCCGCCACAAGTGCCGTTTTTAAGCTTCTGTCCATCTCCTCAAATAGTAAAACGGAGATATTCTACTCAAAAAATTACATGACGGAGAAGACATACCCCAGTCAGACTGCATATAAAATCTATCTGCTAAGGTAATAGCAACATGATTGGCAAAAATATATTCAATATGAAAACAAAAAAAAATTGACTGGTCTACTTGGGAGTAGATGGTTCTGAAAATTCCGAACCGGGGAGTCGAACCCCGCGCAACCGCGGATTCATAATTCTTTCGAATGGTGAGAGGCGGATATGTTACCGATACACCAGTTCGGAGTGGGGTTGAAGATCGGAATCACTATTAGGGTACAAGTAGGGCGGCAAAAGGATCCCGTCGCATCCCTGACCGGAGCTTCTCGTTGTATAAATATTCAATGGCGAGGCCATAGACCATCTTTCACCCAGACTACTGAGCTCTTTGAAATTGAAGTCATCACATCTGCCCAGCGGCAATAAAAATGTCCCAAATTTGCTATGTGTCTTCCACAGTCGCGTAACCCCCCCTGTACATCCCACCTGTACAGCATTATTAACACCCTTGAGCCTATGATACACCGCTTCCCCCATTCTCCGTCACGATATCTTCTCCAGGTGCAAGTCGTTCACGGCCATGTACCTGCTCAACCCGATCCAACCCCACCGAAACCACTTCATCTGGCTTATATGTGCGTCCGTCATCGCGCGCTGCGCTGTCCGGATCTCGCCCATGCCGCTCATGAATAACAGCGGTGACGGGTGCGCGCCCGGGCTGCGCTTCGTGAATGCGGCAATCATCATGCTGGTGATGGTGTCGAGGATGCTGGCGTATTTGCGCACCACATTGACGGTCGACAGCGTGTATAAGTCGACGGGGCTGTCCCACCCCGGGCGGTTCTTAATGAGGGACGCGATGAAGTGTCGCGCGCCGTGGTAGAGGGAGATGTGGTTTGGGTGCGCGGAGACGCCCGAGCGGTCGAAAGTGATGAGCACGTCGATTGTGGCGGTCGGCGCGTCGGCGGACTTGGAGGTGAGGGTATTGGCGAGGTGGGGTGCGAATGCGGAGGAGAGGAGCGAGGCGATCTTCTCTTTCGACCAGGTCGCCGTCATGCTATCCTGGAAGTCGCTGCGGGGCAAGGGGTCAGCGAACTGTGCGTTATCGCGGTGCGGGGGAAGGAAGGCGGGGGTTGACTTACGGATTCTCGACAACGAACACGTCGTCTTCATTTCGTAGGCCGAGCAGCATGCCGCTCTTGACCAGCTCCTTCTTTCGTGTTTCGCCCAGCCCATCGCCATCGCCTGCGAACCCGGTCAGTAACCTTGTCCCAATCGCGGCATTGGAGATACTTACCACTGCTTAAACACAAGATCTTGAGGTGGTTCCCCAACGCCGGGTCTGTCAAGGCCAGCAGCGCTGGCGCGAAGAACATGGCCTCATCGTCAGGGTGGGCGATAAGTAAACAGATCCGCCTGTTCTTCAAAGTCGGGAAGCGCCCCTTGACCGTCGCCACGGTATACAGCCACACGACGACGACGACGACGAGGATAGGGAGAGTGGAAAGTGTAACCCAGAGCATCATGGTGCGACGATTACACAGATCGGTTCCGCTGCAGTAGTGGAGTTCAGCACGAGGCTGTGAACGCGAACGCGAACGCGTATGCGAGGAGAGGAGAGGATGGAGGGGACGAAAGGCCACGGTTGCGACTTCGATAGCGATTAGATTAGTCCCTCATTTGGAGATCCGGGGTAACGGTCGTAGGTGGAGTGCCGCCGTAGTGTTGCTATAGTGTTACGTTAGTGGGGGATAGTGGACGACGGGGCAGACGGGAATGGAAAGGGTGCAGGCGTGGCGTTTGCAGGCGTGGCGTTTGCAGGCGTGGCGTTTGCAGGGTATCAACATGAAATAGGGGTCCAGTTATATTCTCGCCAGGTTGCCAGTAGCCATGTCGCTTGGGACGTGCCAGTCCACGTCCAGACCAGAAGAACAACCCTGCCCACAAAACCTTAAAAAGACTGCCGCGTCAATGTAAGGTACATGCACTCTACCTTGCGTTATCAATTTAGCATTTGTGGTATTTGAGGGGCGTGTCACTCGAGGAATAGACGCCGGAACACGTGCTCAACTGTTTTTATATCTGTCTGACAAAGCACGCAAGTAGTAGGCTTCTTTCGGTGGCAGGAACGATCCACTACTAACACAATGCCAGGCTACCCCCGAAAACCCAACCCTAGAAGATATCGGCTTTAGCTGCACATAGAACTATGGCGCGCCAACGCCGTCAAAAGGACGTATCGTCGTCAGACATCCCACTCGCTCATCCGGACAAATGCGGCCCTGACCCCAGCAGGCAGACACTCCTGGATCTCGCCGCTCAGCGTGGACTGCTCGACATTGAGACTGAGAATCGGAAGACCGGAAAGCTCCCAGCTGGGTCGGTTCCTCTACGGGACGAGCAGCCTATAATAGGGCGATTTGGGGAGGCTGTATTATGGAGCTCAAGTCTCGCCATGCTCCATTTTACCCTTGACGTGCTCACCCAACATCAATACGCCGAAGTGCTGTCCTGGCCGAGTGTCATCACGCAATCGCTGCAGGCCTTTGGCGGTACGTTTTATCATCGTGTCTAAATTGTTGATGGTACTAATATACAACAGTCATACTTGTATTCTTTTACGCATTACACCCGCACTCGGTTCCGGCGGCCTACTTTCCCCGCATCCCGTCACTCCTTCACCAAATTCTCTTCTTCGCAAGCAGTGTTGGGGGTGGCTGCTATCTGATCTACATCACCAACGAATACAGCTACTACGCTGTGCTAAAGCAAGCTCCGCCGTTAGGCGTGATATGGATTTGGTCAGTCATCGAGCTTGATCTGTTATGGGCATTGGGAAGTCTACTGAGTTGTCTAGCCTACTTGTGGCTGGGGGGATACTCTTTCATGTAATATTATATAGAGCCACGAACATAGAGAGAATCTCTGTTCAGTACTTCTTGCAAAAAGGAAATGCCGGGGCAATAGTTGTCCGTGCGATCACCTGAGTATCACGGGTAGGTCCGCCGGGCTGGGGCGGCGAGGCGGCACCAGATCAGGTCACCGGCTCCGGTCGGCAGTCGGGGCCAATCAGGGTAAGAAGGTTAATGCTCACAGTGATACGAGATATGAGACACGTATATATACACTATAGTCGAAGCTATGATTCTTGGCTTGAAGACTTTCATAGAGTACGATCTCATAATCCACGCCAGCCGCAACACAACCCTGCTCATCTGAGGATTTGATCAGTTGGCATAATGTTGTGGATTTATAACAAACTATCAAGATGACGGAAGGGCAAGGTCAGCCTCTGAAATTCACCATCACCCACTATCGCAAGCCTCAACATACACATGAAGAATTTATTAAGTGGATCGTTGAGGGCCACCTTCCTCTTGCTATTTCCGTCTTCAATAAGCACAGAATCCTTGGCTATACACTTGTGAGCGTTCTCTCTACCTTAGAGTACTACAGTGCTGATATAGGCGTCCAGTTCGTCACTCCGTCAGGGTAGCTGGAGGCGGTCAAGGACGAGGAACACTGGGTGGACACGTCGAAGGCCTTGGCTACTCTGGGATATGCGACTCAGTACTTATTGCCGAACGGGGAGACTGTTAACTTGCCAAAGTGACGGGGAAGGATACCCTTCTTTACAAGGAAGAGCTTCTGTTAATGTCTTATTGATTAAAGCACTCGCAATTAGAGTTTGAGCAGGGTACCAATATCCCTTTTTATCCCAAGGTCCCTATTCCGAACTTTGAATGAATCGTAAAACTCATTCAAACCGCTTTCCATGGGTTCTTTTCTGGTAACATTCGGTTTAATACGGCAAGATCGGCTCCTCGATCAATCGGTTTTCTGCCAGGCACCACCTGTACGGTACAAACTTGCAGAGCGGGGGTTCGCTGCCGGTCACCACTTAACTACAAAACATCAGTATGTTTTGGTGACCTATATTGGTGTGGTGAAGGTCTCGATTCTATTTCTAGTCATGCCGGGGGTTGGGTGAAACATAGGAGGTAACGGTTGTTTCGTCGGTTCGGTCCGTGACGACAACAATCGAGCGGATCTTAATGGTGATTCATACCGCGCGGACCGCGATAGGGCTCCGGCTACCCTTCCCCCGTTCTATTTTAATCTCGTGAACAACATAAAAAAGGTCCCAGATCGTACCGCATGAAGTTATTGTGATCCGCCTTGTCTAGACTCGTCTGTCACTGGGTCTAGAAGCCGAATGATGGAAGTGCGTGAGGCCCGCAGAGCGCAGGTCTCACATGATGCTAGCGGGGCTACAGCCTCATCGCATAACGACTGCTAGTAAACATAATGGTTTTATGCGAATGTCTTACCTGCAAGCCACTAGAAATTAGAGCTATCAGTGCCTGAAATGATTTACTGCGATTGGTCTACTAGGTTGTCACCGTTGGCTACAGCCGCAGCTCCGCCGCCATGGAAGTGGATACTCGCCCCAAACTAAATATGCATAGGGAGTCATCCAGCCTCCTATACAAATAACCCTTTCAATGGAAATTTTTTCGATTTCGATCCATCGTCATAAAAACCGTCTGGTGGTGCACATGAGCATAAGTACTATGTGCATTATTCCAAATGGAGAGAATCAGCTGCGGATCTTTGGAGGCTGTGCTTCGATCCCATGCATTATCACAGACAGGAGAGAGACTCTTGTAAGGGACAATGACGATAAAACGGACTTACATCAAAATACCGGGTTAAAGATCAGATAAGGGTTCCCACAAATGATGCCCCCCTGCTGTGTCAGGGGCTAAATATGAATATGTATCGCCCCATCTCTAGAACTGTTAGGACAGTAATTGTAGAGGTCCTTTTATTTTTCAGTCTAAAGACGCTATAATGAGCTGATATACTTGACTTTACGTCAGAGCGCAGAAAATATGTCTTGGATATTTATACTTATTACGAAGCAGTTAACCTAGACCGCCTTCATGAAATCTACTATAGATGTCAGCCGCCGACTTCAAGCGCTGCTGATGAGGCTAGAGAGGTCCCGTGTATGTAAAGAGTCTCTGACTAAATGTAGAAACTCCTATTGGACTGCTGCCGCCCGCTCGTTGACTTTAACGCAAAATTCCTTGGGATAGATGGAAGGAATTCCTATTAGCTCTGCCTAGTTGCAAAGTGGATTCCCATCAAAATCGTATATATGAGATGCCTGTCGTAAAGTTTGCCCTTTTTGGTAAAATACTGTCTCTGCCTTCGCTCAAATTCTAGAACAATTATCAGCCATTGAAGCTCCCCTATTTTATAGGGTGTATTCATAATGCCCACCGCGGATAGCAAGGCGTCGAGCGATACTGTTAGCATGTTCAAGAGAAACAAGGCTAGCAGCGAATCCAACAATGAAAAACATACAACTATTCTTAATCGACAAAATGGTGCAAAAAGGGCGGCAACTGTTGAGAAATCCATGACCCTGAGAGAATGCATTTTGGGGTTCCGCAAAGCTGTCGCCATGTCTCTAACTCTCTCTCTTGCCTGCGCCATAGTAGGCTACGGCCTCGTTCTGCTTGCGAGCTTCGTCACTTTGCCAGTCTTTCGACGCGACTTCGCCTGCCCTGGAGCTTCCCTCACCGAGGTATGCCAGATTCCAGCATCGTGGCAATCCGCCGTAATCTTTGGCCCTATGGCTGGACAAATCATGGGTTTATTCTTATCCGGCTGGGTTGTGGAGAAGTTTGGCTACAAAAAGACGATATTAGCAGCTCTGTCCTTGCTGTCAGGGTTCACCTTCGTTACATTCTTTGCGAAGTCGCTGCCTATATTTCTAGTCGGCTCGTTGCTTTGTGGTATCCCCTGGGGTATTTTTCAAACCATTACGACAAACTATGCTTCCGATATTTGTCCAACTGCGATCCGAGGATATGTTACTGCTTGGACCAACGTTTGCTGGATTATTGGACAATTGGGTGCATCCATTGTCTTACAGGTTCTAGTGAAAAATTCGACGGAGCTATCGTATAAGCTTCCACTTGGTCTGCAATGGGCATTCCCACTCCCGCTTTTCGTCCTTGCTATCATCGCACAAGAGTCACCATGGTGGCTTGTACGCCACAATAAGATGGAAGAGGCAAGACTAGCTCTGAGCAAACTTGTTAGCAAGAAATATATCCCCGCGGGATACTCAGTTGACGACCACCTCGATTTAATAATAGAGACAAACCAGAACAACATCAACAGCTCGGATAATGGTGTAGGATATATTGATTGTTTCCGGCGTGGGAATCTTCGGCGCACCGAGATTACTTTTGTTTTCTGGACGATTCAAAACGCATGTGGCACTGCCCTCATGCAATGGTCTGCCTACTTCTTTGTCGAAGCGGGCCTTACCCAGGAAAAGGCTTTCATGATGCAAATTATGCAGGCAAGTAATTTTTTATCAATCGCATCTAACACCCTCCTGCCTTTTGATAGTACCTAGTTCTTTCTTCTACTTACCCTTACTTATTTACGAATAAGAACTAATTGTCATTTTAGTACGTCGTTGGTTTTGTTGGTTTCTGCGGAAGCTGGGCCTTTATTGGGCTCTACGGCCGTCGAACCATTGAGCTTACAGGCCTTGCCTTGCTCTGCTTGGTTCTTTGCAGTGTGGGCACGGTAGCCTCTGTCCAAATCTCTATAGAGACGTCGGGCTGGGTTAAGAGCGGCCTGCTCCTCGCCTTCACCTTTGTATACGGATCCAGCGTCGGACCTATAACTTACACGGCTGTCTCTGAGATCTCTTCAACGCGTTTAAGATCCAAAACGATGAACATTGGATGCATTGGATACTTATCCTTTGGTGTCTTTAACAGCATCATTACTCCCTTCCAGCTTAACGCCACTGCCTGGAACTGGGGAGCTAAGACAGCTTGGTTTTGGGGGGGATCGTGCTTCCTTTGCTACATATATGTTTACTTCCGAGTTCCAGAGCTGAAGGGCCGCACATTTGGAGAGATAGACTGGCTGTTCGCCAACGGCATTAGCGCGAGAAACTTTGCTAAGACGACTGTGCCACTATTCGAAATTGGCGAAGCTGGGATTGTCCAACAGTCCCAAGATGCAGACAGCGTGGATTCGGCGCCACACCTCCCATCTCCAGTTCGAGTTGCACCTTCGAGTGCCGAGGTTTAATTTTTTGTGGGGATTTTGATTTTATTTTCATGATAGTCAGTACCCCTCAATTAGTATTCTACTCCTTTCCGAATATCTCTAGCTTTGCTCCAGAAGCTAAGTGGATTAAGAGAGCCTTGAACTGACCGCACAGTAGAACCTTAAACCTTTCTTCTGGCTCATCAGCCAAATCCAAAATATGGGGCCGCGGACTCTGAGCAGCCATGGACTAAATGGGCAGTGGAAAAGTTATAAGTGGACGATTTTCAGCAACGGCCGCACTGTACGTCTGTTGAGCTATAGTATTTTGTTTTAATTATAGTTATACGACACAAATTTTAGTTGCTAGTGTGTATGGTTAAGCATGGCGGTTTTTGTTTATCTTTTGAGTCTATGGTTGTATGTAGGAGCCTTATATTGTAGTGTAGTATAATAAACCAGCAAGAACATGAATGAACACAAAACAACCTCCTTGCACTGAAAACCATAAGAAATAGCAATATATGCACTGGCAATTAGAGCTGGCTTTGAATAAATCGATGAGACTTTGGACACAGGACGGGACTATGACTACGCAAAGATGTTGGCGATGTATGAACACACAAAGATATCTACAATCCCCGCTAAGCGCAACCTTTGCAACGACCTAGTGGCACGCACTGAGCTATCGATTCACCCATAAAGACTTGCCATTTATCTATCCCACTTACGCAACCATCTAATTTATATTTTCACGGCTGGGGCTGCGGGAACTGCTGCGGCCGCCTTTGCGGCGACAGCAGATTGAGCACCGACAGCTAGCAAGTTGTTGAAACCAGGGGTATTCTGTAGATACCGGGCGTTGAATCCAATAACAGATCGCACCTTTTTGAAAGTCGCAGTCTGTATTTTCAACTTTTGTGTCGAGACAAGCCACATTACGCCTTCGCTGCAGGGCGGGGTAGTCAAGGACCCAGAGTAGCTACATCACCACTGGTCAGCATAACCTCGGACGGCAGGGGATGCTTTGTTATCTCAGGGATCTTGCCACATAGACATCAAGCTCAATCATTTGCTTACCTCTGGAATGATCCGGCGAGAAGAATATTGACGAGTTCAGACATGACGAGCGGCTTAGTCTCGACTACCGATCCGGGGCTAGCTATCTTAGCCACCTGGGAAAAGACGGTTTCCAGAAGGGCGGACGAAGTACCAGCCGCCGTAGCAAGTGATGATGGAGGAAGCTGAACAATGGCGCTGAGGTGGCTGTCCGCCCGCGGTGCGGAAGCGGCCTCGCCGCGGCGGGAGTGTGGATGGCGGCCAAGGTCGCGCTTCGCCGCCGGCGTTATTACTTGAGCGGTAGCAGCATCGGCAGCGGCGGCGACGACGCCGTTGTCGAGGTCCACAAAGACACCGATGACAGCGATATCCTTTTCTGGGGTCTGGAATACCATATGCATTTCCACTAGGTCATGTCAGCTTTCTTCTCATTACTAGTCCATCGGATGCGGTCATACTGGCAAGGCTAGTTCCATTGTCCAGATGCTCGCTCGGCAAATGGAAGTGAAACTGCTTGAAGTCGTACGTCTTCCCACCAACTTCAAGTGTTCCACCCTTGCTAACCACCTCGACGGTTGTACCCAAGTTTTCGAACTCAGTCCCCTCTGGCATATCGTTGATCTGAAGCTTTACATCGGCAGCGGTAAGCGTCTTAAAAACGCCATCAACCATGTTTATGGGCGATTGGTTCTTTCCAGTTGCGCACAAGACGTTCGCGGAGCCTCCATCGAGTGCAGCCCAGTTTAATGGCCCCTAGTTAATGAATGTTTGATTAGTAACGGTATTTTGTCTGGAAATGTATCCAAACAATGGTAGAGCATAATCGAGCAAGGTAAGCTAGTGGTGGACGGGGATATCGTACAATGGCACCCGTATACCCAAAGGTCTTAACTTCAATAGGGGCTCCCTCCGCGCGGGGGGATAGATGGGTTCCGTACGCGCATGACGCCGATGCATGCGTCACAGACGCGGCGACAATCAATATCCGGGCAATAAATATTGACATTGCAAGATCTGCTTACTTCGACAACTATAGATGATATGTAAAGAATGGAAATATATGCCCAAAAAAAATCAAAGTGCTTGAAAACGTGATATAAATGAAGAGTAAACAAGTAGCAGGGGCAACGATGATATAGTCTAGACTGAATTATTGAAAAATGTCAAGAAGAAATATACTCAAGAAGAAATATACTCAAGAAGGAATATACTCAAGAAGGAATATACTCAAGAAGAAATATACTCGTTGAGGCGGCCATCCCGTCATATTTGTGTGCCATCGCTGCCGCGGCACTGGCCGAACGACTTTGCGTCTACCTCATGGAATCTCATAGTCATACCAGATTATTGCGTGGCTTTCGGTATCGTCGCCAGCAGATCTAAAAAAAATGAGGCCAAGGAATTTGTGACACTCTTAAAACTGGAAGCTATGCCAAGGTGTAGCATCATGTATTGCGCCTCGTGATAAGCCTTCCGCAAAAGACTTTGGCCCGACGTCGGTCAATAGCCAAGTCAAACATACCAGGCACTCACTGATAAGACCCGTGATGGCCATCTCATTCGCCTATTCTCTGACTAAATACACTTATCCACAGAAATCAATTATCGTGGGAGAGCGATTCCTAGCATTAGGCGTTTTAGGGGGTAACATTGGGCGTTTTAGGGGGTAATTCGCCAAGCTATCCCTTTCTTGGCTCTCACATAGCGCTTACCCACTTCCCGTTCGTCGATAGGTGGCTGGAACAAATGTCCAAGACATCAATCAAAGTGGCCCTTACGGCATGATTGGCAGAAGCTTGTGTATGACTTGGAAAACAAGACGCCCCATTGTTTTGAATCAATTATGGTCGCTTTGGATGCGTGTTCCTAGCATCTGCAGATAGTGGTCGAAAGCTCGGGCCAGGTGCCCCAAGCTCGCCTAATTTCCCTCGAACTCAGAAGGCCATTTTATGCAGACGTGGCCGGTTCCCTCTTGCAATACAGATTATCTCGTTAAGTCGATACACGATTAGTCAATTTTCTAGATAACTCGATAACTTTCTTCGGATCCTTCCATTCATCATACAAATCACGATACACACGATATTGATTCCCTTTTCCTGATTATCGACTTAAACTAATTACTAAACTACTCTTAGAATATTTTCAAAATGCCTTTGAAAAAGCTCTATTCTATGACTCTCGAACAGCGAAAAGCCCTCGGAACCTATACAAAAGGCCACTATACAGTGGTTCCTTAAGTAATACAATCATTGACTTAGCTAATCTACAGTCTTATAATCCCTTAGCTCTCGATTTTCAGACCTTGATGATACTCCTAATACTCTAGAAACAAACAGCTCTAAAGCTTAGCGTCGCTGCGCTATTGCCTAGCCTAAATTAGAAGCTGCTCTTTACTAGCAGAGGCTTATTAAAGAGCGTAGCAGCATTACAACTATAGAAATCTTACAATCAAAGGTGAAGATTATCTAGAATTAGCTACTATAATACTATGGACTACCTACACTAGAATTTAGCTACAGATAGATCATAAAGTTTTAACAATAGCATAATATATTATATCAAACTCTACATAGCAAAGCTGGATCTATTAGTGTTACTGTAGAAGAACAAATGAAGGCTATACAAACTATTATAGGGGAATTTTTAGAGGACAATATTTACAACATAGATGAGACTGGGCTTTACTAGAGGATGAGCCATTTACAGGGCTTTATAACACAATTAATTATAGGACAGAAGAAGGATAAAGCATGCATATTAGTAGCCATTTGTGTTAATGCTGCTAGAACAGATCAACTTCCTCTTTGGTTTATTAGAAAGGCTAAAAAGCCTCAAGCTTTACAACACGTTAATGTAGTGGCAATAGGTAGGGTTTAGAGGTGGAATAAGAAGGCTTAGATGAATCAATTTGTTATGGCAGATTGGCTAAATGCTTTCTATACTCATATTGGTACGTCACGTTCTATACTGCTTACAATGGATAACTTCTCAGCCCATATCGCTACAGTGGAATCGACGCCTCCTCCTCTAAACATATGAATTATCTAGCTTCCTCTAAATGCAACCAGTTGATATCAACCTCTTGATCAAGGTATTATAGCCTCTTTAAAAAGCTATCATCGTCAGAGTTCATGCTCAAATCTTTTAGCAACAACCTAGATCTAATCAAAACAATGACAATACACTTGCAATTTGCTAGCTTATTTAATCATGGCATCACGACATTACAAATACAACTATCTATAATTGCTTTCAAAAAATCATGATTCTTTTATGCCTAATACAGCTTCCTATACACCTACTTCCTGTTCTAAATGACTTATATACTCAACAAGCTGGTCATATATTAGACACTACAGACCTTTTGAACTTTTTGAATATAGCGGAGGAGGGAATACAAGAGGTGGAGGGAGGCTTAGATGAGGACATAATTACACAGGAGGCGATGGCTCTATATATACAGGTTTCCGATGCTTAAGATGATGATGATGAGGAGCCCTAGCATCCTATGCTTACTACACAGAACACTATACAAGCCCTCTAAGTTCTGATTGAGTTCTTAGAACCTAAAAATAGTGGCATCATGGATCCAGCATCATTTTTGTGCTCAAGCATGTAGAGAGGCAATTAGTAGCTAAATAGGCCAATGACTTTGTTTAAGGCACGTTAGATAGATGGATGGTTTAGCTAAGGGGCTACTTCAGGTCTACTTCAGGTCACTTTCTAACTCGATATTACTATAAGTCGATATAATACTATAGAGGGTTTTAACAACCTAACCATCAGGCTTTTAACCAAGGCCAGAAGACAAAGGTGCTAAGCCACTATATGGCAGCCTAGGCTTCATTAGCGATAGTAATTGTAGACCCTAGTAGATAGTATTAGCTAGGTCTAAAGTAGTAATATAAGAATACTGTAATACCCCCTAAGTGCCTTTTAGTGATGGATTTGACCGTGTATATGTGATTTAACCGGAATATACAGTTGACATATTCTACTGATTTTTTGGTCACAAGTAGTACTTACCCCTAATGCACCCCCTATATAAAAATACATAATAATTGCATTTTTGTAAAGTACCTCTCTGTTCCATATTAACTAAACCCAAATTGTCATATTGTGAATAGCCTTAAATACCATGCTAGAAATGCCAATTTGTAGGCAGTAGTTACTAGTAGCTATAGTAGCTACTAGTATGCTCCTTTTACAGCTACATCGTCACTGCTAGCAGCTTCATATTAGGGTATTATAGCATCTATACTAGCTGCCACTTAAGTATGAGTATAAGATGTGGAGTCTTGATGTATAGGGTTAGGATTCGCCTGTTAAGGTGAAGCATTATCTATGGTAAGGTAGAACCTTTTATTATGTACTATACTAATCTATAGGGCTTTGTAGATGGCACATTTCAAGGATTCTCACATCCTTCTAGCCCTAACGAAGCCTAGTGTGTAGTATATAATGGCCATAAGCATTAGCACAGCTAGCAATAGCAAGCCGTTGTAATGCTAGATGGCCTTGCATCATCTATTTACAGTCCATTTCTTAGAACCACAAATGATTAGATTATGTGGCAAGAGTCTAGCTGTGAAGCTAGACTTGAGCAGATTATAGATGGCAAGGAAGAGTCTAAATTGCTCTTCCTATACAGTGATCTGTAATGGTGGGTGCACCAGATGTGAGAATCTAGCCACCCAAGGAAGGGATGATTTTACTAAGACAACACACTGTCTTAGGAAACAGAGCCAAAGGTTGTAGCTTAGACTATTCCACAATGCAGCAATCAGGTGTATGATGTAGTGGAGTGGTTTAGACAAGTTGTAACAAATTTTGAGTCTGAGAACTCAGGGATAAGGGATAAGTCAGAGGTTAGCACCTCACTGACTTTTCAGAAACAAGGAGTAACAAGATCAATGCTTGGAAGCTTGGAAAAGACGTGGAAGTATGTAATAGTCGATTTACTGTATTGTCTGCTTGCCCTTTCTTAAGGAAAGGGCAATCCTATTTATGCTAAAGGAGTGTAGTTCTCTAATTTTCCAAGACTTTCCATGACTAACCAGGCTTGGTAACTGTAGTCGACGTAAGAGAATCCCATAGAACCATCTCCCAGGTTCCTAGCCTATAGGAAGTGAAAGGAGGTCCAAGGTCAGAGTACCCCTATAGACAGATTATGTCATAACTTAACCAATCTTCTGGGTAACTAAGGAGCGATGACGTGTAATGAATCATAGAGGGTTGTAGAAGCTTTTGGAGCTATCGTTCATGTTCCTAGGCCTCTAGTTGATAGAGATATGTCATGTGTAGTATTAGCCCAGTAACTAAGGAGTGATGTCATGTAATGAATCATAGAGGGTTGTAGAGATATGCTATGTGGTCATATCAGCCCAGTAACTAAGGAGCAATGACTTGTAATGAATCATAGAGGGTTGTAGCAATTGTTGAGTAGTATTGCTCTTGTTGTTGGTGTGACAAGCCAAAATATGTATAGTGACTTGTAGGTTTGAGGAGGAGATTTCTAAGTTTGCTCTTGAGTTTGATAGCAAACTGAGTGCAACGAATGTCAGTATGACATGCCGGTCTATATTACCTTGAGTATATCGGGCTTTTAAAAGCTCAACTAATGACTCAATACTAGTCGACGTCCGGTCTTCACCCTGTATATTCAAACGCTCGTCTAGGATCATTTGATTATAGGAAGGGGAAGATATTCGCAGGCACTTCTTGCAGCTTCTTCCTTGACTGACTGACTGGCCACGAGTGGAATAAGTGTTTGATAAACTGGCGTTGAGGTTTCAAAAGGAGGCGAGTTGATAGAGCTGATGTCCTCACAGTTATCACTTTGTAGCTCTTCGTCGTCGTCTACGTCAAAGCCTGAGAGCTCCCGCGCTCTTTGGCCAATAGACTTATCACGACTTTTTGGAGGATTCCTCTGGTATTTCCTCTTTGCCGCAAGGGCTACAGAGAGTGAGTCCCGGATATCCTGCGCCCGCTGTGACAAAGTGAGAACAGTATTTGCTGCCTCACTTCGCTCCTTATTAAGTCGCTCCTCCTCACCAACAACGTCAATCCAGTTATCAATCTAAACAGTCAATTCGCTCTCGCTGTCTGTCTGACCAGTCCCAAGACTGTCAAGGTATGCCCTCCTCCTTTCAGTTTCCCGGCATAATACTCGGTGAAGGCTCTTATGCTGCTTGCCGGTTTCCTTCGCAAAGTCCTCTCGAAGATGGGACCAAAACCCAGTCTTGCTACCTGGTCGATACGCTTCAGCATTTGATTTGCAAGCCGGAATAGGACCAGCACTTCAGCCTTCATCAAAGGGGCCATCTTAGTCAGAGAGCCTTGAGGATTGCAGCTTTCTATACGCTGCTGGGTTGAGAGCTGCGATACTTCTGGTGTTTCGGCTTCGATTTGCCCCTCAATCGTAGGCTGGATAGGCAGAGCAGGGCTTGCTCTGCCATCTTCTTCAAAGGTAGAGTATTGGCGATGTCTTTGGGGTAAGGATTGGGGCTCATAAGCCAGGAATTCGAGCAGCTTCGAGGCCATTATCACTTATATAGAGCGACGTATGTAGATACTGCTATACTACTGTATTCGCCTTACAATTACATGACGTCTATCCAAGGTAATTACTAACTTATATTCTAACTACAATAGGAATCTGGCTGGCTGTTAGCCTTGAACTGATAACTGTCTGACGCTGACAGTCTTACTTCCTATTTAGGAAATAGTGGGGTTCATGGTGAGCAGGGTTTGTACAGGGTTTATACAGGGTTCCTGGTCAAATTTTCTACACTAACTACATACAGGACTGTCGAATGAGGTGTCTAACACCTGCTGAATCGCTCTAATGGAGTCACAGAGGAAACCGAAGGCGGCAGCAGGGTATATAAATCTTTTATTAAAGCTCAGGGTATATGAATCTTTACAGGAGTGGTGCAGGGTATATAGATCTTTTGCCCTTAATTATATTACTAATCTATACTATATACAGTAATTCAAAGCTGGCCACAGCTGAACTGAAATCTGTCCAGCCGTAACCAGCTTTTGGCACTCAATTGCCAAAAGTGGACGATTCTTCGTCGTTCAGAACAGGGGGTGGTAGGGGGGCGGCAGGGTTAAATCACCAGCAGCTTGGCACCTTCCTTTTCAGGCATTGGTCAAGCTGATGGTCAGGTTGCTAAAACCCTCTAATACTACTGCAACAAGACCACGCACAAGTGCAAGGATTCTGTGCGTATTCTCAAGTATTTGGATACTCTGGCAATGAGCTTGTAGCAATGACTTGACGAACTATAATAGCCTGGCCGTTTGTAGCAGAGCAGATTAAAGTAGGATCCTTATTAAATTGGTAATATATGAAGAATGTATTCGTTTGGAATGTATTAGGATATATTAAGAATGTATTCATTTGGAATGTATTAGGATATATTAAGAATGTATTCATTTGGAATTTGTTAGGATATATTAAGAATGTATTCATTTGGAATGTATTAGGAATATATTACCTATTAATGCTTAATACATTAGATGCATTTACTTTGATCGCATAAATGAATAAAAGACGTTTGAGCTAAAGACGAGTTTCCACTTATACCCTCTGAGCTCGGAAAAATTACTAAGCGTCGGAAAATTAAAAGTGGAGAACATCGGAAACTCTGAGCTAACCCCAGCACCCACCCTGTCTCACTACTGCGCTTCACTTGTGGAATTACCGTTTCCAAAATTTAAATTAAATTACAGTATCCAGTGTCGTACCAGCGTTGTTCTTTTGCCTAATAACGACCCGCTAAAACAAGGCCTCTTCATGAATTTACCGGCCCTGACAGATCAAATGCAGAGGCGGCACTTAGCTAAGGAGCTCCTTAATATCCTCAAGGCGCTGTACCTTCTTTTCCTCGTCGCTCATCATGCCTAGAGAGCTCGCACTGTACGCAACAGGTCAGCCTTTCGACCTCCAGTCTTTCATTCACCGCCGCCCCCCAGACCAAGGAATAAGAAAGTCGAAAACAGCAAAAAGAAACATACAACAGTAGGTATTCGCTGGTGGTCACCCACCCAACTACTAATAATATACAGATTTCAAGCTTGTGTAACGGCAGGGCGGACGGGATGCCCAATTCTCTTGAATCTATGGTCGTATGTGGAAGATGTGGACGTATCCATGCTTTTGAGGTGGATGGGCTTGCGCAGGATAGGGATAACAGGCTGGACTTCCCACATCCTTACCCCCACCACATCACAAGCCCAGCTCTAACCCACAGAAATGCGTAATGAAATAAAAAGAAACGGTAAAACTCACATAAACTTCTTCCGCTCTTGTATCCGCAACATCCGTTCCTCCACGCTCTCTCGCACGATAAACCGCTTCACCTCCACCTCTCCCGTTTGCCCCATTCTATGAACGCGATCAATGGCCTGCGCCTCAACCGCATAACTCCACCAAGGATCCATCATATAGACCCTCCTCGCCATGGTGAGGTTGAGCCCTACTCCTGCAGCCCGAAGACTAAGTAGTATGACGGTGAATCCCTTTGCATCCCGGAAACTTTTCAGCACGGCTGCCCGTGCTTTCATCGCCATCGTCCCATCCAGCCGCAAGAAGGCCACTCCAGCACGCGTCAGCGCCGGCTCAATCAGAGACAGGAACGACGTGAACTGGCTGAATATAACGCTTTTCGTGCCTGGGTGCTCGCGTCGCAGGGCCTTGAGTTGACTGATCAGCGCCGTAATCTTAGCGCTCGAGTTTGAACCAAGGCGCTGCAATGCAATCCGTGGCTTCGCGTCTGGAGCATCGGGATCGGCGTCATGCTTGACCACCTCGAAGATGTCACGCGTATTGAGCGGTTCGCGGCAATTGAAGCAGCGTGGTGCGTCGCCTTTGTCGACCTGATGCGAGATATAGTCCAATAAACACTTCTTGCATGCCGAGTGCCAGCATCCAGTGACGGTTTGTTCTATCATTGGCTCTTCGCTGCAAATAGGGCATTCATTGTCCGCCTCGTCTCTGATCTGCTCGAGGACGTGCGCACCAAAAGCGTTGGCATCTGCGCTGTCATCTGTCTCAGCTGTGAAGCGCTCGATGAGGCTTTGTAAGTCCATATCGTCACCAAGTCCGCTCACGGCATCAGCAGCTTCGTCAGCTTCCAATTCATCCGCAACAATGTTTTGCTTCCGGACTAGGATTGGGTGGCAGCAAGTCTGGCGGAGCCTGAGGATCTGTGCGAAAATTGACGTGTACGCTTTCATTACTGTACCTGCCTCAACGTTGGCTGCAAAGGCGCGTTTCGCACGAAAGAATATATGCTCGTAGACTTCGCGCTCGGCTTCAGATAACTCTACATCCACAATCTCTATCGTCTTCGGCGGCAGGGGAACGAGGGCCTCACCACTTGGTGTCTTCATATCTTTCGTTCTGCGCAGCACAAGCGGTTCAAGGACCGTCTGCACAACGTCAAGTGCACGCATAAAGTCTTTGCTCTCAAATGGCACAGTGATGAATGTTTTCCAGAAGGAAAAATTGCTCCATGGCTCAACTCTTAAGAACCTGACCAACGAAAAGAGGTCTTCGAGGCGGTTGACAATCGGCGTGCCAGTCAGGACCCATCGATGCTCTGCCTCAATTTCGTAGCATGCTCTTGCAGTTTTCGATTGTCGATTCTTGATGTGGTGCGCTTCATCAATGATGACTCTGAAGAAGTTCAACGAAAATAGGCCACCATGAGTGCCTCTGTCGCCATTCCTTGCTGCCACCTGGTTGAACTCTGATAAGACTACACCATAACTCGTGATGATAACATTTGGCGCAGAGGCAGCATTGGTTGCGCAGCATAGGCTCTGTAAATTTACAGCCTTCTCATTGCCATAGTATACAACACTCTTCAATGTTCCTTCCTTGGACGCATTCTCAGCTTCGCTTTGCCATTGTGCCAAAAGCGACATAGGGGCAACAACGAGAGTGGTGCATGGGGCTCGCTCGACGGAAGAGAATGTTTGCAGCCTAGGCAAATGGTTAACAGAGGTTATCGTAGGCTCTCCATCTTGTAATTTCATCGCGACATCAGATTTATGAGAGTGGATGAGACTCATCATCTCAATCGTCTTTCCCAAGCCCATCTCATCTGCCAAAATCCCTCCCAAGCAATGCTGTTCTTGCATAGGGAATTCGACCGACAGTTCGCCAGAGTAGGGATTGAGATAGAAATTATCTATGCCCTCTATCGATGGCAATTCTTGGTCGTCCATATCCTTCACGGGCCATACATATTCTTCCCACAAAGGATGCATAGACACCTCCTTTTTCTCTGCCTTTTCATCTTTTTCCTTTGCCATCATCCAGTGCAGCGCTTGCTTCTGGTATGGCCTTAGGTCCATCGCAAATGTATCCGCCGGCTCCGCTTCAGGGGCACTGAAGTCAAAAGATTGGGCCTTCCTGTACAAGGTATCCAGCTGGTCCTGTTCTAATTCCTTGCCTTCCTCGGTATCCGATGATGGCGAAGAGCTAGGTTCCCCTCCTGACTTCTCTTTTTTTGCCGCCTCCTTTTCATATTGCTCGGCTACCTCAGCAGCTTGAAGAAGGCCTTGACGCTTGTGCTTTGTAGTGGTCTCGCTCGTTCTTGAAGGGAGTAGATTCACCTCCACTAAGAGCTTAACAAGTGCAACTTGCCGTAAGCGCAGGTCCTTTTCCTCGGAAGTCTCCTTTTCCTCAAATAGACCGGTCGTTCTATTATCTGGTGGTTTGAATCCAGTGTTATCGAATGCAGATTTTAGTAGCATGCAACGCAGCTGTAAGAAAATGGTATCATTTGTCCGCACCCTATCCGGGGCATAAACGCAGACCCCCTCGAAGCTGCATACTTGTTGGTCAATTAGAGTCGAGACCCAATTTGCCGTCTCTCTCGAAAGCCTTCCAACCTCCTCGCCCCTAGAATTGGTAAATCGTACAATAACATCTATTCTCCGGGCAGCAGCACCCTTTGGCTTTGTTGTAACTTGCAATGGAGCGATTTTGTTCTTGCCTATCTTAACTGGCGGAAGCTTTGGTGGCTGAATTTTCTGGCGCTCGATCCGCACTCTCTCCCCATGCTTAATAAGGGCTGTGCCACTTCTGGTAGCCCATCCCTCTACGCCAAAAGCGCCTATATACCGGGACTCAGGTATCCGTCGAAGATCAGTCGGGCGCGGGGTTTGTTTCGAGCTTCGCCCAACATTGGGCACTTCTGGTTTCACAGGGTTTATCGTCAAGGGCTGTGAAGCAGTGGCCCGCGGAGGTGAAGCCACTGCTACTGTGGGGCCTTTCCATGAGCCATCAAAGTACATATTTATCGCCCTTTCCATATTATCCCCAGACGCTTGCTTCAGTAATCGCCAGGTGTCGGGATCAATCTTATCGCCTATGACGAGCTCGAATGTTTCCTGGTCGGAGGCCGGTGCGTTCTCGGAGCTCGTATTAAGTTGCACGTTGGTTTGCGCATCGCGGTCGTCTAAAACTGCTGCTCTGGGGCTTCCATATCCTGCTTCAGAGGCAGTGGTATCAACCTCGGTAGGTCCTGGGGTTGCTGGGCTGGATGCGTCGACCTCGAGCTCTTCAGGCTTATCTGTGAAGAACCTTCTCTTCTTCGCCGGTCGTCCATCTAAATCAAAGGAGTGCATTATCCAAACAACCGTGTAACGCCTCTTCCTAAGTATTGGGTCATTGAAATTGTGGTTTGATCGTTGGGTTCGACGCGCGAGTCGCGTAAATTGCTAATCGCATCCAACTTGGAGCGGGTTGGCTAGAATGTGGTTTTCGAAATCGCCATACCAGCTCTATAATTTTGACTGATTCAAGTTCTTGGGAAAATCGCAATCGAGTATATCAAGCGGATTTATCCGTATAAAAGTGTCGGCGACATCAATCATTGTTGTAGAACAACGAGACTCTTTCAAGTGTGTCACGTGTCTGCGTGTGTAATTCGTGTAAAGCCGTAGACAAGGTGGGAAAGGCGAGTTTGCTCTGTTTGCTATATTTTAATGAAAGTATGTCAACGGTCCATGGGCATCAAATCCCCAGCTCCTTAACCAATAACCATGTACTCTACTCGAGCCAGTATTAGGCTGAGATATACGGCCTGGCAGGTTTCAACAGCGAAATGCGCATATGCGACAACGTCATATAGCTCGCCGGCGCCAAATGCTTCCCGGTTGACAGACCAGGACATCAGCTCAGCGCGAAGCTACTGCTCAACACTTGTCCAGTACCTACCCTGTCCCCAACTTGCGCTCGCCCATTTGAGCTAATGTGCATTCAGAAAATTTGACTCTCCTTCATATACATTACAGACGTTCATCCAGGCCCCAACTCGCGATGCCTACCTCGCAATCCGTGCCCTTAACATTGAGCTCTCGCGCATTCCCGACCTGGTCTCCAACCCAACAATTGGCGCTCTGCGCATGCAATTCTGGCGCGACAACATAACTCGAACGTTTGCAAATACACCGCCGAAAGAGCCGGTGGCTATTCTCCTCCACCATGCACTCCAGTCACTCAAGGAGCGCCACCCGAATGCGCCCACATCGAGTTTAAAGGCCTGGTTTATGAAGGTCATCAACGCCCGCGAGCAGTACATGGATAATCGCCCATACCCGACCATGGATGCGCTGGAGAACTATGCCGAGGCTACCTATTCAACTCTGATGTACTTAACGCTGGGATTCCTTCCACTTCATTCTATGTCAATAGACCATTTGGCCAGCCACATTGGTAAAGCGGCGGGGATATCAGCTGTACTTCGCGGGATGCCTCTCATTGCTTTTCCGCCTCCACCTAATCACCATAGAAATAGCGGGGCATTAGCAGGATCTTTAGGGGGCGAAGGTGGTGCTCGCCAAGGAGCAGTTCTGCTTCCGCTTGATGTCATGGCAGATACAAATACGAAGCAGGAGGACGTTTTACGTCAAGGTGCCAATGCGCCAGGCCTCAAGGATGCTGTATTTCAGGTCGCAACTCGGGCAAATGACCATCTAATAACAGCGAGGAATATGCTACAGCGTCTTCAGGAGGGGAAAGACATGGGCCACGACTTTGAGCATGAAGGAGAGGAAGGACACGACTATGGAATGCAAGGCCGAGACTTGAATGAACCGCAAAACTTTGCGGCTGAAGAACTTGCCAGAGGACTCGGCGTGCTCATGCCGGCAGTGTCGACAAGGCTGTGGCTGGAGAAGCTTGAGAAAGCGGATTTTGATATTTTCGGGGAGGAGGTCAGGGGACGGTCCTTGAGTCTACCTTGGAGTGCGTACTGGGCGTATAAGAGGACGCAGCTATAGATAATATGTATTATATGCGCCATATTCTTGTAATTATATGCAATGACTGATTGATTTTGAATCTAAATGAATCTCAACTCCCAGAACTGTTGTAGGAAGGACCGAGATATTGCGACCGCGCGCAAATCGTGTGGTGTCTTGCAACGGGCAGGAAAACTCGACAGCAGGAAAACTAGACAATAGAGTACAGTATATAGAATAAAAATAGATGAATTGAATTACTACACTATCTACGGAGCCTATGTATTATTTATGTTACATTCGGAGGGCCTGCCCAAACCCCCCGAGTAGCAGAAGGGTTTGGGCCTGAATGCGCTGGAGTTCCGAGGCAAATCGGCTCACGCCAAGCACCAATTGGGGAGCCTGACGATAACAGTGGGAAAAGCTGCCAATCCATAGCACGCTTTATACGCTAAACCTAGGTAGATTCAGCGGTGGCAGAAAAGTGTCCACGCAGGTCGCCATCGTCTTCACATTTCGATGCGACTTCTTGAACTACGCGTTAGCCATATTCACTTTCGCTCCAACTCTACCTCGATATTCTCGAAAGTCCCTGCTACAAATTCCTTTGCTATCGCAATCTGCTTACAGCCATGCCGAAAGACGACCTTATGGAGCATGCCTCCTCCACCGTCGATTTCTATTCCCTTCTTGGCATCGAATTCGAGTCATCATCCTCAGACATCCGCCGAGCATACCGAAAAACAGCCTTGAAATACCATCCCGATAAACTCGGTGCCGCCTTTGACCCCGAGAAATTCCATCTCCTCCAGGTTGCGAACGATGTGCTGAGCGACCCGGCCGCGAAAGCAGCTTACGACAATGCGCGCAGTGCGAGATTGCAGAAGGTGAGGCAGGAACAGCTGTTTGAGGGGCGGAGGAGGCAGATGAAGGAGGAGTTGGAGGCGAGAGAGAAGGGTGGCGTGGGAGCTGGGACGTCGGTTGGTGGGAAGAGACCGAGGGAGGACGAAGATGAGATGGGCACAGAGATTCGCCGCCTGGCGGAGGAGGGCAAGAGGAGGAGGAGAGAGATGGAAGGGAAGATACGGGCGCAAGGTGGATCTGCGCCATCGTTTGCTGAACCTTCCGTGTCGACGTCTCCACCTACACGGCCAGCCGATACCTCGAAATCTGCCGAACCGCCAAAACCAGAGCCAGCACAAACAGCAGCAGAGGAAGCTCAAGAGGAAGATGAAGTCGCCCGACTCGAGCGCCGCATTCGAGAAATTGCCGAAGCCAAAGAGAAGCGCAAGGCTGACAAGCGGGCGCGAAAAAGTGGCGTTTACGTCCCTGCTGATACCCCATCTGCGTCTCCTGCGGGTGACTGGAAGGCGAGGTTGAAGGAGAAAGGCATCCATGACCAGAAGGACACAAGTACACCAGTGAAAAGACCCGATTTGAACGGTCTTAAAGCGGGCGAGAAACCGCTATCCTCGCCGAAGTTTTCATTCTCCCCCAAACCAAGGGTAGTCCCACAGGCGAAGGATGAGTTCGCGGCGACGATGGACCGCCTGAAGGATGCTGAAAAGAAGAGATTGGAGGAGGAGATTCGGCGGAAGGAGGCTGACAGTCCTTTGTAGAGACTCCCTGTACATATTTGCATTTCAGCGTTGGCGTTTCGGGCTAGCATTTATATTTATGATACCATGTGTTATATGCAGATTGGACCATGCAGAAAGCGAATCAAAGACGAGATTCATATATACTATATCGTATACTCCTATTCGTACATTGCCCAGTCTCTCATCAAGCTTCGAGCACTTAAACGTACAAGCCTACCGCAGCCAATCTTAATGTACAGCAGCCCTTCTACTTCGACAGATGCCACGCAGGCACAAATGCCTTAACCTTCACCAAGTTCTCCGCTCCATCCCCAGTCTTCCATTCGAATTTGAACTCATCCCCTTCCTTGTACCCCGCCCCTTCACCCTGCATTGCATTCGTCATAATCTCCAGCCGGCACAGTGCCAATCCCACGTTGCCAACTCCCTTTAACCACTTCCCAGCGCTTCGTCCCCTCTTCTCAAAGCGCCCAATTTGTGTCTCCGCAGGCGGCGCCGCAATCTCCACCTCCGGCTTATACTCCAGAGTCTGCGGTTCGTCCTCTTTAGCACCATAGAGCTGAACAGGCAAGATACGCTTCCGCACCACCCCAGTATGGTGTGTGCGAATTGTCAGTTCCTGGCCCACATAGCAGCCCTTGCGGTAGTCAATGCCGGACATGTAATCGATGTTGCTTTCCTGCGGCAGAGCAGATTCACGCAAGATCTCATCCTGGCCCTCCGCAACGCCCTTCAGGTACCGCCAGATCGTGTAGCTCATCTCATCTGTCTCCACCAGCCCCTCCGTCTCTTCTGCTGGTGGCTTGGAGCCGTCAAGAAGCAAGAGTCGCTTGCCCATCTCCGGGGCCCGGGTGTCGACGCACTCAATGTGACCAGCTGGGGCTGGGACGGTCTCAGTGGGGATAGTGTGTGGCGTCCACCCCATCCCAACCTCCTTTGACTTGTCCTCTTTCCACAAACTCCAGGTCTGCATCTCGTCTTCAGGTAACAACCTAATATCGAATTTCGCCCTCAGCCTAAACCGCTTCAAGTGTTTATACAGCGTCTCCGCCCCTTGCGCATCAACCTCCACGATCCAATTCTCCCCTCCACTCCCATCATACTTCCCCTTCAGCAGATTATTCGAATCGGGGTAGATGAAGACATCATTCAGAATGCGGCCTGGCGCATTGAGGAAAGCGGCGTAGAACCCGCTCGTGCGCGGCGTCGACGGCGCGATGTTGGCGGTTATGACGCCCTGGAGGAAGTGTGGCGCGTCGGGGCCGGAGAGCGAGATCAGGCGCCGCGAGGGGAGGAGGGTGTAGCTCGATTGCGGAGGAGGTGGGGGGTTTGCATTGTGGCGGGGGCTGGTGGAGAAGAGGGCACGTCGGGATTGGAGGCAGGAGGTGCAGATGTATGGATTGGCGAGTTTGCGGGTGGGGGACTGAAGCTGTAATAGCAGGCGGGTGGAGAGTGGACGCTTCATTGTGGTATGGCGGGTTGGGAGTTGCTGTCACAGAGAAGAAGCCGCAAGAGCTGCGTCCGGTTAAGGTTCGTCATGGCGGAATGCACGAAGGTTTTTGTATTGTGGGGTAGCTTCATTACGGTAGTTGCCCCAAATGCCGGTTCACGACAAGAATCCATGATCAGTTCCGAGGTACAACTATAATATATAATATCGTTGCGTTCGTACTTTTAGTAACCGCAAAGTTGTCATAATGATCATAATGAGCAATCAAAACACCCTTTTAATGATGATCCAAACAATCGTACGGCATGAGACGAAGCGGGGAAGAAGATGAGATGAGCAGTGACGAGAAGACGAGACGGTGACGACAAAACACGGTGAGACGGTAAGCTTTCTTACCGCTATCCTAATTCACGTTACCATCTGCCACATTCTCTCGTCACCGCCGCCCTGTTTTTCATTACCATTAGACCCAATCCCTCGGCGTGACTATAGACTCTACGTTGTGGTGGAGCAGCCATGATTGGGACAAACAAAGGCGGGAAATGAAGTCTTCGACAAATTGTATTTCGGATGGAAACTGCTTCAACTTTCATCCCTTACATAGGAGTTTATAAGTGACCGATGCATGCTTCTTTGAATGTATTCACATCTACTCCGAACTCAACGCAACCTGCAATAACTATCACTCTGATCCCAATATCCCCCTTCTAATGCCTAAACCCATCACTATATAACAGCTATCGCTTAACAACCACCGAAGTCTCATATCTATCATCTAAAGCCCTCCTTTGGCAATAGTATCAAGATAGCCCAGTAGGAATCCCTTATCCGTTGGGGACATAGGCGCCTGGTTGCTGGTCCTTCTGGCCCCCCTCGCTCCAGTATTCTCTCCACCAGAAGCAAAAGGCCTCTCGGCACCAAGCTTCTGCTGCTCGGCGGGTCCCGGTGGCGCTCGTTCTGGCAATTTCTTGAACAGCGAAAGTAGAGCCTGCTTGTGCCCGGGAGGAGGCGTAGGTTGGGCCGCATGCTGCGAATCGATAGTTGGCAACACTGGTGGTGATACTCTAGTCGGGCTGATACCAGAAAGCTCTGCGGGCATTGGAGGCATTGGAGGGCCTTGTGCTGGTCGCTTCAAGATCTGAGGCGCAAAGGGTTTCGGTGCTTGTTGTGGTGCCTCAACATCAGCCTGGCGCTTCGGAGTGCCTCCCGCTTTCCTCGCTCCCTTGCCATTGGCCGCTGGTTGTCGATGCTGCTGAGGCTGCTGGGCCTGCTGAGCTTGCGAAGGCTGCCGCGGCTGAGGAGTCGACGGTTTCGAACCTGACTGGGCAGGGCGTGATAGGATAGCAGTCGGCCTAAATGGCTGCTGTTGCTCTGGTGCGCGAGGCTGAACCTCAGGTCTACCGTCAGGCTTTGGCCTAGCAAAAGCTAAGTTGCCATCAGGATGCGGTCGACGGGCCCTCGTAATGGAAGCAGGGGATACTGCAGGCCGAGTATCCATTGCCGTTAGCATTGGAGGAACCTGAGGAGGCTCTGCAGAAATTGGTTTTGCCATACGAGCAGCAGTGGCCGTAGGGGTCTTAAATAGACTTAGAAGTGCTGATTTATGCATGTCGGCTGGCGGCGATCCGACGAGCATGCTGCGGGAGTCTTGCTGTGGCGGTGGCCTTTGCTCGTAGCTTGCTACAGGGCGGTTGACATTTGGTTGCTCTTGCAAAAGGTGCTCGCTTGGAAGCTCTTGAAGTTGTGTAGTAGGTGTTACGTGCCCCTGAGTGTATCTCGATAGTGGATGACCGTTTGAAACTTTGCTGTCTGGCACCACCCTATCTTGACCACGAAACGCGTTCAAGAGGGCCAAGGAGTGGCTGGTCAATTGAGGTGGCGTCGGTTTGGGTGGCGACATTACAGGTTCGTGTACGTTTGGTAGATCCGGTTGCATTGGAGGAGAGAATTGAGATGGGCGCTGCTGAGGAATCTGTAGCATATTCTGTTGACTAGCCTGCTGCATAAACTGAGGTATCGGACCGTGGCCCTGGCGACCAGTAAATACGCCTTGATGGACTTGTGGCGGGAGTGGTTGTGGATGTTGCAAGAACTGCGGGTGGCGTCCAAACTGAGGCTGTACTTGTAGTCCAGGAAATTGAGCACCCATAAAGTAAGCAGGATCAGCAGCATAACTTGCATTCCCTTGCATCGCAGGATGTTGTTGGCCAGCGCTAGGTGCTGGGTTCCCAATTGCCCCGATCGCCTGAGGGTTGGCCATACGCATACCAGACATTGGGTTGGATAACTGATGATGCTGAGCAGGGTAATTATAATTCTGTTGTTGTTCGATTTGCATCCTGTTGTCCAAAGCAATGGAGGCTCCATTGTATGGCTGAGGATTTGACTCCTGTGGGTTCATTGGGTACTGCTGCTGCGGATTCCGCTGCGTTGGAACTGAATTGTAAGAAAAGTCTGCCGGGCCACGAGGTACTTGAGTTGGAGCTTGTTGAGGTGGAGCTTGTTGTGCTTTGCCTTGGGGCTTTCCACGTAGTATGGCAAGCAGGGCGTCACCGGTGTTCCCTGCTGGGTATTGGGGAGCGCTGCCAGGGTTTGGCTGCAGGCCCTGCGTCGCAGGCTGTATCTTCAATAGTCTATGAAGAGCTGCCGTAGCTCCTTCCATAGTATTCAACTCGGGGGCCGATGCTCCATGAACATTTGAAATTGGCATTTCAAAGCCCTCGATTGCGCTTCTAAAGCCCTCTTCCTCAGTCTGACCCTCATCTGCATATTGAGACAAATACTGATTGCTTGTAGCACGCTCAGAGTCTTTCTTCTTCTGCTGCTGAACCCATTTCTTCAGTGGCACTAAGAATGGTGCTACCATATAGAATTTATTCGCGTTCTTTGCAACCTCGGCGTCATTCCCTGTTTGGTGATTTTTCTTCCTGAAAGCAGGGAGATCTGATAATCGGTACCACTCAATCTTGCTGATTTCTTTTCTTGTTCTTGGTTCGAAATGAGTGTCCATAGGGACATCTCTGAAGACGTACAGCCTGATATGCTGCTCGCGCATAGGGATATCGATATATTTCACTTCTTCTGACTCCGGGACCAGGCCAGCAGCCCTGATGTCGTAGCCAGTCTCTTCGTATACCTCACGCACAGCACAATCAAGATCATCTTCATCCTTGTTGATCTTTCCTCTGGGAAAGCTCCAATTCGCTCCTTTTTTCCAGCCCTTGACAAGCACGACGGCGTCTAGCGCTTGGTTCAGCATTATCGCACCTCGAACAGGCACGCGGGTCTTGTATAGGAGGAATTCTTCAAAGGCTCGCATGTGATTGTCAATCGAAAATGCGGATAGTAGGGGACAATGTTGGAATATCCTGAGGCAGAAGCTGCGGAGGGACATGGATGGGAGAGACGGATCCAACGGCCGGATGAAGTCTTCGTAAAACCATTGTGCCTCTTCGACTTGGAAACATATCCTCGCTACTGAGGAGAGATCCTCCTCTGGTAAGTTGATAATAAATCGAACACATAAATCATCGAGCCCTGTTCCAGCATCGTCTTGTCAGCCCTTGTCGCGTCCATGACAGCGGGTATTTCCAGTTCACTGGTCTTTCATCCAGTACTCACAGTCTTCTAGCTGCATTTTGGAGTCTGTCATCTAGGCTGCACTGTGCTAGCATATCCACGACTCGAAAGGACTTTGGGGTGTTTCTTGAGGATAATAATATCCAGAGCAGGCGGATCCGTGAAGTGCCAAGGTGTCGCGGCTAGGAAACACGTCGGTCGATATCACTTGCAGAACCAGTAACTCAGAGTTGCGTGGTATCCCAGATCAGAGGTTAGGCTCAGAAACTGTTGGAAATAACGGTTCAGATAATGTGCTTATATCATGGTAGGTGTATCTTCAATGACGATGTTTTGCCATCTTTGTCTTTGCACCAACTGGCGCTGTGGCGGTGCAGACTTGTGGCGCAGGTGTGGCGCAGCCGTCTAAGCTTAAACAACATGCACTTGCTCATATTAGTACTAGCGTTCTTTGTACCTCTGCCCTGTCACTGACGTGGAGGGGCTGGGGCATGTGGTGGCTGTTGGGTCGCCGCCAAAATCAAGATAAACGCGACGACAACCCCTTCATGCGCCAGCAGAAACTGTACATATACGCATTGGTGTTTGCTATATATACTTGAATCTGGCCGACGTTATTTGCTTCTTTTAGTCCTCATTTCTAGCCATACGCGGGCTGATCATTCTAATCCGTCCCTGGAACAACATATATTTACTTCAGAAGGTCACCCTGTGTGATATTGGATTCCAACAACCACGACGCTGGCTACCAATAGTCGCACTTAATCCGCAAAGGACTCAGCAAGACCAGGTGCTGTGTTGAAAGCTGATTGACCCACCGCCGTTTTACGGCCAAAAATAACACACAAAGCGCCTCCCGAAACAGACACAACTCGCCGTAGACCTATCGATCAAAGAAAGCCAAATTCGACGGCGACACCGTCCGCCACAAGAGACTCAATAAATCTCACGTCTCCCGCTCCAGTTTTATCGACTATCGATAACCATCACCAACATGACTTCGCTGCTGGCCAAATATGTTAGCAAGAAATTCCTAGGGGAGTCGTTGCAGAATAATTTCGGAACAGAGGTTTGTCTCATACAAGAATTGACACTACGACGTACTAACTCTCTCTATAGGATCCTTATTTCGAATCTGTCCCCGCTACACGACTAAATGGCAGGCCCTCGAAGAAAATGAAGAAAGTCCGAAAGGCATTACCACCAGGCATATCTGAGCATGATGGGAAGATCCTGACGAAGGTCAAGCGCAGGGCATATAGGCTTGATATGAGCTTGTTCAACTGCTGTGGTATAAGGTTTGGCTGGAGCAGTGTCATTGGTATAATCCCAGGGTGAGTTACTATTTTCCGCCGTTTCCTGGGACACTTCTAACGTATTGCATTAGCTTTGGTGATGCGCTGGATGCATTCATGGCAATGATGGTATATCGGACATGCCAGCAGGTTGAGGGTGGCCTCCCTGCTGCTGTTCAGTCGCAGATGGTGTTTAACATCGTCATTGACTTCTTTATCGGTCTTGTGCCTGTTCTCGGCGATTTGGCAGATGGTAAGTTTTAGCAAGCCTTTGTTCCATTCCATCGCTAATAGAAGCGACAGCTGTTTTCCGCGCCAACACCAAAAACGCTGCTGTACTGGAGAAACATCTTCGTGCTAAGGGACAGGCCAGGCTCAAATCCCAGGGCGCCGCGTTGCCCACCGTCGACCCTAGCGATCCGGACGAATTCGACCGCCTGGTGGCCAGCGGTCCACCTCCAGTGTATACTGCAAACGAACCATCACAACAGCCTCCGATGCCTCAAACAGCTCCATCGGGAACTCAGCGTCAAAAACCTTCGGGCACAACTAATACGGCCTCAACAACAACCCAGAGTAGCGGCGGGTGGTTCGGCTTTGGAAAGAAAAGCAAGCAGCCGGACGTCGAGAGCGGCGCCGAACAACGGCATGGCGATACGCCACTCTCCAACTTGCCGTCCCGTCCTGCCAGAGAACCAAGCACGCGTCAGAAACCAGTTCGAACTCGGTAGGTGTTTGTAATGAGGTGCTTTAATTAATTTATAACTTTTGTAAAGACTCGGAGCTAGATACCACGGTAAAAATTATACAATTGAATAGAACAGCATTAAATGTCAGCATTGACTTTGACCCCGCTTCAATCTTAACACGGTAATGGGTGAAATATATGCTCCCATGTTTATAAACGAACTCGTTGGCTAGGCATCCAAAAGCCCCGTACGTAAATGAGTCACGAAGCTCCATTGCCAAGCTGATTGCTGAGCTTTACTAAGTTTACTAAGACGTGTTATGACTTAAGCCGGCACAAACGCGCGTGCATGGCTGTGGATAAAAGATCCATCTGTGGATATGGGTGACTGTTTCCTTGGACAGCTGCCTGCGCGTTGCCTGCGCGTTGCCAGGGTTAATCTTATCAGATCATCTAGCGTGAGGGGTCTCTGTCCACACAAATGCGACAACATGGGGCAGTTTCAGGAAATTCTTTCAGCTCGATCCAACAGAGGCCGGAAATACGGATCTGGAGGTGTACAGGTGGGGTTTTGATGTCTTACTGCTGTTAGGCTGTGTTGTAAAAGTGTCAGTGCGAATCCCAGCCTCTTCCCTTTAGAGTGCAAAACGCGTAAAGTCGCGTCACGTGAGGAAGAACGCGCTTCCAAGAAACAAACTAGGGTGCAGACGGGGACTACAAAGGACGCACTCTTCCCCTCCACCACCTTATTCTTCACGTCACCATCAACACAGCCAATTCCTCTTTACTCTCTCTCACTCTGTGCCAAAACTACCAGAACATCTACATTAACTGAATTGATCTCACTATCCTCAGACAACAATACAATGGCAACCCAAATCACGCCGTCGAAGAAGGTATGTAATCTCTTGCCACCGTCGCTGTCGTCGTGGGAATAGCTCCTAATGAATGATACAGACAGCGTCTTCCCTCGAGAACTTGAAGATGAACGACTCTCCAGCTAAGAAGCTTGACTTCGCTGCTGTTGGAAAGGAGAACCTCCCATTCGACACCCAAGCACCCGTCGATGCCGTCGTCGAGACCAAGAAGCCAATCGTGGCAGAGCCCGATTTGAGCTTGATCGCACCTACACTTAAACCAGAGGAAGCCGACGAGCCACTGCTTCAGTCAAACCCGAACAGATTCGTCCTGTTCCCAATCAAGTACCACGAGGTATGTGACCACGTCGCGTCATCGCGCGTCAGCACGGACGCGTAACGCGTAAAGTGGATTTTATACTGACAATTTACAATAGATCTGGCAGATGTACAAGAAGGCAGAAGCGTCTTTCTGGACGGCAGAGGAGATTGATCTCTCCAAGGACCTTCACGACTGGAACAACCGCCTCAATGACGATGAGCGTTACTTCATTTCCCACGTTCTCGCTTTCTTCGCCGCGTCAGACGGAATTGTCAACGAGAATCTCCTCGAGCGCTTCAGCAGCGAGGTCCAAATCCCAGAAGCCCGCTGCTTCTACGGTTTCCAAATCATGATAGAGAACATTCACGCCGAGACATACTCCCTCCTCATCGACACATACATCAAGGAACAAGCTCAACGCACATACCTCTTCAATGCCATCGAGACCATTCCTTGCATTAAGAAGAAGGCCGACTGGGCAGTTAGGTGGATCCAAGACAAGGATTCCACCTTCGCTCAGCGCCTCGTTGCCTTCGCCGCCGTTGAGGGTATCTTCTTCTCCGGCTCCTTCGCCTCCATTTTCTGGCTCAAGAAGCGTGGCCTCATGGCCGGCCTGACCTTCTCGAACGAGCTCATCTCCCGTGACGAGGGTCTCCACACTGACTTCGCCTGCCTCCTCTTCTCCCACCTTAGACACCGCCCAAGCAAGCAGGCCGTCCAAGACGTCATTACCGAGGCTGTCTCCATCGAGCAAGAGTTCTTGACTGAGGCACTTCCCTGTGCGCTGCTCGGCATGAACGCCAACTTGATGAAGCAATACATTGAGTTCGTCGCCGACAGGCTGCTACTCTCCCTCGGTAACGAGAAGTACTACAAGGCGACCAACCCATTCGACTTCATGGAGAACATCTCCCTGGCAGGAAAGACCAACTTCTTTGAGAAGCGTGTCGCCGACTACCAAAAGACTGGTGTCATGGCATCGACCACCAAGAAGCACGAGGATACCGCTGCACAGATCGAGTCGAAAGCAGAGAATGGTGGAGACTTCAACTTCGATGAAGACTTCTAGATGCTCCACATTCTTTGGTTCGTCTTTTATTATGTATTTATGCGAATGGTTCCATCGGCGTTGCTTTGCTTTAAATTAACCTGAAAGGTTGTACAACTTGGCATGGGTAGCTCTGTTGTGGTGGGTGGGTGTCTTGCACACATTTTTTCTTTCATATACCTGGCATAGAATGCTAGCGGGCTCGGCCGTTAATCATCGGGAGATCACTCTTCTCAATATGGAGTTTTGGGAGTTGTTTGTAACATGTGGATAGGATTGGAAAGGGGTACGGCAATGCCACGAAATGTGGTATGAAACAATAAGATAGGATTAAGTAGTTGAAGAAGTTATATCAAAACTACTTTCGTGGTTGCTTCTCATATAAATTGCTTGGCCGTGGTATGAATAGTCATATATTTGCTATAATGGTATCGAGGTCGAAGGGGTCAGTCAGATGTTCTCTGTAACATATTCCAGTTAGCTTTGATTGATACTTCAATCCTAGTATTCACGAGGATACTCGAGTTTTTCGGACCATAGTACATGATGTGGATGAAATCTTCACTTAGCTACTCCATATCAGCAATCCACTGAGAGAGAACCTTACCTAGGGCAATGAGTAAGAGAGTCTTTGCAGGAGACTTCTCTACAAGCATCCTGCGTCGATATAGTCTCTGTATGAACGTCTTTATTATGTTGTCATATTGTGAGCATGGTGTTAACTTTCAACTTCCTAATAGCTAACGGTCTGTATAGTCTTCCCTGGTCCTATACTATCAGCGACTACACATGCTGATATAAGCGGGTCCTTCTCGAATTTAGCGGGAGCATTGATTCTAGTTACTCTCCCTCGATTTCCGTCTCTCAATCTCTATGGCCATCTCCATCTTCTCACGTCCACCCTTTCCCACTTCTACTACAAACCCTCGTCAACAAACATGCCACAGACATCACATCCGTGCAATAGCACCGAGTATGCAACAGAAGATGATGAACACAGTTACGTCCAGCATATGGCGACAAAGGCTACCAATGCAGAAGGTGCCAATGGGGTGGGTGCTGGTTGCTGGCTGTCTTTAGCTTACCTAGCGTCTACGGACTGTTAGGACCAAGATTCCACCTACGTGCTCGTGCGTATTGTATGACGGTGACAGGGGAGTGGTGGTGATGGTGGTATTGGCAGCGGTGGTGAGAAAGGAAGTGGGGTGACAGGAAGTCATTACGACGGCGACAAAGGAGTGGCGGTAACAGTAGTGATCCTGAGAGTGGGCATCATTCCCGACAGCCGAGGTGGTTCGAAATCCGTGATTCTAATTGCTTTGCATGCTTCGACCTAATTGAATCGCTAGTTGCATTCTGATATTCAATTTCCCTATTGTGATAGGATTTCTCGAGCTCGTTAAACCAATTGCGGGATTCTTGGTTAAAGGCTTCGATGCCATGGCCCTCGTTTGCGGCTGCAGCCTGTCGCACATAGAGCGTTTGGATAGTGATCGGATTTTCGTATCCTTTGAGGGCACATCTCATGAAGCACGTTGAGAGATCTAGGCCTTTAGATATCTAGCTTCAGGTATCTGACCCATGATGAACTCCAATCCCATCCCACGCCTGCCATATTATAATCCACCATGGCTACCATCTTCCACAGCCCAACTTTTCAAACATCGCTTAACAGTATGCCCAAGACGCCTATAATGCCTCCCACCCACCATCTCCCACCCCATCCAGCTCCACCCCTCACTTCCTCCCCTTCTTCTTCCCCTTCTTCGCTCCACCCGGCTGCGCCCCAGCCTTCTCAGGCACTGGCGCCGCAGCTGCAGCAACCGCATCCCCCGCCCCCTCCATCTTAATATCCTCCTCCTTCAGCTCCGGCAAGCCCGCCATCTCGCGTCCAAGCCGGGATAGGGAGAGCACGAGACGTCCAACCTCTGCGGCTTTGTCGGTGCGGTATTTGAGGGTTGTGCCTGACGCCGGGTCGTAAGTTTTGAGTGTCAGGAAAGCCACGGGGGCAGGGGCGGCGGTTTCAGCGGTTGTGCGGCGCGTGGAGGGTTTGACGGTGTATTTTGTCGTTATGCGGGACTGTGTGAAGTGGTCAATTTGAGGCTTGCATAAGGGAGGTAGCAGCGGGGTTGTGCGAGACGGCTATAGGCATCGCGAGGAGGGACGTACGGTTGTGGGACGCGCCTGGAGGAGGAGAGCGGATTGAGTGAGCCACTCCTGGGCTGTGGGGAGGTACGGCATTTTGGATGTCGGCGAATCGAGGTCGCGAGGGAGGAATGACTTGCTCCTGCTGTGGTGTGGCGGGAGTGGGATGAGTTGTCCAGATAGGCGACCCCACGAAAGTGACAGGTTTGGAGAGCTGCTAGTACGGTGGCCGCTAGCGGATTGGACAGAGGAGTTGGTAAATTTCGATTATACAGGGCAAAATTGTAAGTTTACATATTAATTCCGATGGTATATACTCTAAACTCTATTATTAACATTTCCAATAACTTTTTGTGTTTCCCACGGTGCACAACGGCCAATGTAGGAATCTACCAAGCACCATGTACTTGTACCCGAGTACACGCGTAGAAAATGTAGTACAGTCAAACCCCTGTTATAACGATCCTGGATACAAGGATATTTTTGATATAGCGATATATTTTTCGGAACCAATTCTATTTCCACACAACTTACGATACTACGATAATCGTTACAGTTCCATCCGATTATCGTTATATCCAGTCTGACGTATTCTCAGGATCATGAGCCAGAGGCACAGTATTACATTAGAACAAAGGCGCGCCCTTCGTCGCTGGGCACATCGACAGCACCCAAAGCCTACACAGAAGCAATGCATCGAATGGTTCCTCCACGAATACAATCACAAACTTAGCCAGTCAACTGTTTCTGAATCCTTAAGTCTACGCTTCTCCCACCTCGACGAGAATAATACACCACAAGGCGTGCGACTTCAAGAAGGCTTCTGGCTGACTTAGAGAAGGTTCTGTTTGCATGGCAGCAGCGTATTGAAGCAAGAGGGGGATTTACAACTGGAGAGCTTCTGCAAACAAAGGCAAGAGATATCTGGCGCCAGTTTCCACAGCACTCTGGCAAGCCAGTCCCAGAGTTCAGCATTGGATGGCTTGAGGGATTTAAGAAGCGCTTTAAGATATCATTAAAAGTTCGACACGGAGAAGCCTTATCTATCCCAGCTTCTACAGAAGAGGAAATGAGAGCCTTACAAACTGTGGCAGGGGAATATCAAGAGGAGGATATCTACAACATGGACGAGAGTGGCCTTTATTGGAGGATGATGCTCTCTCGAGGCCTCTCATCACAACATCGGATCTCTCTTGTCTTTTGTGTCAATGCAACTGGCACAGATCGATTTCCAGTCTGGTTCATTGGCAAAGCTAAAACACCACGCGCTTTGCGATTTGTATCAGTTCATACAATGGGAGGGCAATGGCGGTGGAATAAGAAAGCTTGGATGAATACAACGATTATGACAGAGTGGCTTCAAGCTTTTTATCAGCATATTGGCACAACACGACAAGTTCTTCTTACAATGGACAACTTCTCTGCCCATTATACTGCAATTGAGCTTTGTCCTCCTCCATCAAATATTCGAATATGTTGGCTACCTGCTAATAGTACAAGTCGCTACCAGCCTCTTGATCAAGGGATTATTCAGAATTGCAAAGCTTACTACCGGTGACATTGGCTACAATATATCTTCAATCCTTCGACTCAAATGTAGATCCTCTGTCGTCAATGAATCTACACCTTGCAATCCGTTGGATCTTACGAAGCTGGAATAACGAAATTACAAATACTACAATCTACAATTGCTTTCGCAAATCAACACTTGTCTCTTCACCTATTTCACTTCCTACTCCAATTATGCCTCATGGAGTTACAGAGCTATATCAAAAGGTTATGGAAGCAGGAAATATACAAGACGTTATGTCAGTTGCAAATTTTCTTAACCCTGTTGACGAAGATGACAATGGAGAGGATGAGCAGAATGTAGGAGAAGATGAGGTTTTACAAGAAGTGCTACAAGAGCATTTAGGTTTACCGACTACTCAAAGTGATGAAGAAGATGATGATCAGCTTCCACAGCCTATGTACTCAATGGCTGATGCTAAACAAGCTCTTCATATATTGATTGGATTTGCTGAAAGCCAAGAATCTCTTTCTTCTGATTATTTACGGACACTTGAGTGGTTGGAATCAGCAATTGAGGGTATTCAGCAGGCATCATTAGTTCAGGGGACATTAGATACATGGATTACATAATATATTATATTTTGGTTACAGCGATATACTGGTTATAACGATAGTGAAATGGTGGACAGAATACATCGTTATAACAGGGGTTTGACTGTAATGCTCAACAATGGCTGAAATCTCAATACCACTACGTGCTGCAATTATTACCTTGCGTGTATACATGAACGCATCATATGGAGAGATTGAAAAGAAGCTTGAAATCTCAGCTGACTCTATTGCATATATATGGCACCAAACTGTTAAAAAGGCAGGGAATACTGAAATTCACAACCTTCTCCAATGTCATACTGACATTCGTTGCACTCAGTTTGCTATCAAACTCAAGAGCAAACTTAGAAATCTCCTCCTCAAACCTACAAGTCACTATACATATTTTGGCTTGTCACACCAACAACAAGAGCAATACTACTCAACAATTGCTACAACCCTCTATGATTCATTACACGTCTGTAAGGATGCCAAAGCCCTCAGTGATGGAAAGCATCGGAGTCGGGCAGGTTACGGTCACGTGGGGAGCATTAGGGTAGGTTATCCGAGTCGGACCCGTTTCGGGTACTTAAGGAAATTGACTCAACGGGGGTTCCTCTCTTCATCTTTTTTGTATCCTTCATAGTAGACCTATAGGATAGCATCCGTTTAGCCTCCGACTCGCACTCTCATATGCTATTACTGTGAGCTGGGTGCCCTGTGTCATTACATTATACAAAAAGATCACGCCTGCCGGGGACGGCCGTACTTAAATAATATCCCACACCGGAACGACTCAGGAGAACTACCGTTACACCATCGACTGTGACTCGGTGATGTTTCGGAGGAGAGACCTGACGACTTCAAATAGCCATGATTCCAGAGATCTCACGGACAGCCAGTGGATCAGGGTTTGATTCTTCAGAACAAGCTGGTAAAGTCGCCGACGCGTTGGCGCCAAATAGGATACGAGATCCTTAAGAACCCCCTCATAGCACAGAGGAAATTGTGGACAAGAGCGTTGATAGCTACGAGCTACCGGAAGTCAAGCTCTTTCGTATCGGTACCGATACACACCCGAGGCAATATGTCGAAAAAGCCGACATCAAACATACCCCAAGACAATGACGGTCAACTGCCCAGAATGACTACCAGACAAACCACCGCTGCAGCTACGACGTCTGTGCCATCCGAAGACATCCCGAGTCGAATGGCCCACCTCGAAGCACAGATACAGGAGGTCAAGGATCTACTAGTTATCCTGTCGGCATCCCAGACCAGAATCCCGTCCACACCGCCGGTGGACGCCCCATACCCACAGTAGAAGTTACGGAGCAACGAACGCCTCGTACACGAAACACCCCCGAGACAGTTCAATTGCCGCCTCTTCAGAACACTCGTTCTCCCTCGATTCCAGGGTCATCACGAATGCACACCGAGGACCCTCCGAATCGCTATAAGAAATCAACCATCTCTGAGAAAATCCTTCCTCTCAGCGATGGGGTAGAACATACCTTCTTACAATGGAGCGCTTCGATTCGGGATCGACTCGTAGTCAATGAGGACCACTACCTTACCGACGTCTCGAGAAGAGCGTTGATATGGGGAACTACGACCGGCCTGGCGAAGACCTACCTAGAGCCCCAATACCTGTCCGCTACGCATGGGTTCCGCAGTGCTGAGGAGATGATGGATCTACTAGGTTCATACTACCTCACAGGCAATGAGACGGAACAGGCCAGGAACCTCTTCGACGACCTGCAAATGGGAGAGAAAGGGCATGCTAGTGAAACCTTCCCAGAGTTCAAGGCTCGTTTCCAAAGTGCAGCTATCACAGGACAAGTCTCCGAGTCGGAATGGTTTCGGTACATGTGGAACAAGTTGACTCCTCAATTCCGCAGCCTGCGTCGCGATCATCAAAATCCAATGGAAGGGAGAATACCAGACCATGGTACGAGAACTTACCGCTTTCGACCAGGAACGGCGCCGGAACAACGAATTGAATCCTCTACCCGCTCTCGCAAGGATGTCCACACGTACCACGGATACGGCAAAGGCGTCATCAGCGTCGAAGCCGACTCAAGCCACATCCGCTCTGTTCACCCGAACCGCGTTCCTCCCCAAGCCAGCCATACCGGAACGTCTGAGAACCGCAGTCCCTGCGCCCTCAGGAAACTGTTTCAAGTGTGGCAAGCCTGGCCATTTCCAGGACAAATGCCCCCTTAACGCCACTATCAAGGAAATGGACCGTAATGACCCCCGAGGCAGAAGAACAATGGGAAGAAGCTGTGGAACTTCAATCGGATGCATCCCTCGAGGAAAATGACGAGGCCTAGGAGAAGGCTCCTTCCTAGGTCTACGCAAATGTGACCTGCGAGGACTAGACTTACGAGAACTCCTGGAGGCACCCAGTTCTTAGTCGACACGACCCTGAGTATGAATGGACTCGGGGTGCAAACTAAGTCCCTAGCAGACACAGGAGCAAACGGCTACCTCGTCATTAACAAGCCTTTTGCAATACGACTGTCGAAAGCACTTCAGAGCCCTATATGGAAACTACCCTACTCTGTACCCATACGTGGATTTCAGCGCAAAATCCAAGGCCACATATCGGAGTATATTCGGTTACACTTAACAGTCGAAGGACGCTGAATATATAACTGCCCCTTTGTACTCCTGGACCTCGGAGCACAAGATGTGATAATTGGGAAGAAGCTTTTCAGCCGCTTCTGAATACTACTCGATGTAACGCTGACTTCTAAACGATAGAAGACACAGAGGTTCTCTTGCGTAAAGGTTTACTTATCAGAGGAGGCAGGGGATCAGACACAAAGGCTTCAAGTAACACGTTACTAGTATATAACAAATACTGTATTGAGTTGAGCACGAAGCTCCTATCTAAGGAAATACTATCTACTTATATAGTGGCGTCGTGCCTAGTGGACTCTTGGGAACTCACTCGAGTCCTCGGAGTCCTGGACTCTTAGGACTCTTCTCATCATCCTGCGAGTCC